>NW_023614177.1:0-40001 GCF_013339695.2 Rhipicephalus sanguineus | reverse complement strand
ATGCCACGCCCGCTTCTTCTTTTATTTTGATGTGTTCGAGTTTGACCAGCAAGGACGGTTATCAACGCTCGACGCTGGCCGCGAAGCAGTGTTCGAGAAGCTTCACAATTTTAGTAGATCGTTTTGTTAAGATTGCGCGCCGCACGCGAATGTTCCAGCTATGTCGACAGATAACGCCGCCACAGCGATATTGCTGGAAAGTTCCATAGCGCCTGTATAAAAGCCGACGCGCTTGACCACGTTGTCAGTTGATCGACGGACGACGCCCTGTTCGCCGCTATCATTGTACAGCGTGTATTGCTGTAGTTCTAGTTCTCAGTTTCTCGGCCACAAGTTCGGCCAAATAAACAGTTTCATCTCGGACGTGCTGACTTGTCTTCGTCGACGTCACGACCGCGTGACAATATGAACACGCATTGCGCATTTGCCAGACCTGTCGGCTAATGTACAAAACCAGCAATCTGAATTTATTTGTCTGAATATAAGTTCTACAGAATCGAATATATATATTTAAATTATCGATGAACATGAAGCGTAAACTGCTCACACTGACATGGCAAATATTGAATCTTTCCCCCAAGGTTACCCGAAGCAGTCTACAAAATTCGCAGCTTCTGTCTATATCAGATACTTCTGTTCACATATCCCTGCGGGTTTGAACAGACCGCATAATAAAATTGTGTGTTCGAAAATTTGGGTGAAGTGCACCGTAAAACACAGACTAGAAGAAGCAGACAGGCCCAACTTGCCATCTTGCTGCTAAAATTACACATTTATATTAGCCACCACATAAGGTTTCACCGTCCGAAACCATTTATTTGTCACGAACTTGAATCACTCTCGAGTACATATTACACGCGCCTCTTTTCTCACGTATGCAATGCTAGGGCAGAAATCTGCTCCAGAGGAAGTAGCGATTTTTAACCGGTAGCTGCAGTTCCGGTCTCACCCGCAATTGTTTCATGAAAAACTCCAAGATCCTGCCACAAAAGAAGCCAGTTACGTTTTATTTTACACCATTTAGAGAGGAAGAGCATATGAAATATGAATGTTTTAATTCTACTTGGCGGGAAATGCGCCCAAATAAACATAAACACCGTTCTTCAGTTTAGCACAACCCCGACAACGCCTATCTGTAGAAGATAGCATTATCAAGAAACGGTATTCTACGTTCCATATAGCTTTAGTAAGTGGTGAAAACAGCTGTAGGATACAAAGTTGAAAGGAGATACGGTAAATAGACCACAAACCCTAGTACAACGTATTTTCTCTTCATATGCGCATTATAGGAATGCTACCGTAACCTGTACTGAAATCGTACGCTGCTGCAACAAACCAGCGCAATTTCTCATTTATGCTGCAGATTGTTTTCACACCCGTTTCAAATAACAATATCCCGTTACCTAGAATTTGCGGAATTATGTCATTCATGCACAGTATGATAAAATAATTTTCATGCAGGGAACGTCGCTGGAGCCAGTGGATCGTCCGGTGGACTTGTCTAGTCCCGCCTGCCTTCCCCAATGTGGTGATTTTCGGATACGCTGGCTCTAGCGACTGTACCTTTTCAACGATTACCGATAACTTCAAGCCTGCCTCTTCCCGTGAACTTCACTCTTGTTTGGATCATGACAGTATTATCTCTCATGCGCTGGATGCAGCTTTTCTTGCCTATTCCCAACTTATTTGTGGCTTTTTCCAGTGTAACAATGCAAGAACGCGTCCAACAAGGAACTACACGGATGCCGCTGAAACATGTAAACCACCACATTAATCCGTTTCCATATGTAACAGCATACACCAGCATACCAACATGCTGTTACTTACACGCGCACTCACCTTTGACTGTCTGCAAGAAGTACATCAAGACCAGGCAAAGAAACAACGATACCATTGCAAACAACACTGAAAAAAGCGACACGATGCATACCGAAAGCAGAGCAAGAAGAGAGCGCTGACTTTCAACAAAACGTTTAAACAGATAACAGAGATATATACATAAAGCACATAGCTATGCACATGTGCAGAAAAAATAGAGCGCAGCCTAGCTCACGCGAAATTTCAAAACCCACTCACGACACACTTCATGTAATCCCAAGAACAAAGATATTTCTCGCACAAATCACCGACGCCTGCCACACATATGCTTGAAGATGTGATTACTTGAACGTCAAGCGCTTTTCCTTCTCACTTCATTTGTGTGCCTCATCTCGTCTTTGCGCTTATATCTGAGATAGCTTCATGCCAAGCAGCCCAGCTAACGATAAATTGGTGTACAGTTGTCACCCACAGCGGTCGTGAGGTGACTCGTATGTGCATACCGCCTAATGCTAACTTGCATGCACGCATTGCATTGCCATATTATATACATTGTGATTGCGCTTATTCAATGTCGCATCGTTTACGTCACTCACGTGAAGGAAACCTTGAGGCACATTCAAGCACTACAGTTGTCAAGTGTACTAAACATCGCTCAGGGAAGAACAATGTCTGGGGTCTGGTCATTTGCCTTCTCAGTACATTTAGAAACCAACACCGCTTAGGGCACTGTTGCTACATCAACAGCACAACAGACAATTGAACAAAAGCGTAGGTCCTATGGTAACGCACTCGTAAAATGAGTGCAAACAACGAACGTTCTGTACCTATTTCTGGGGACCATCAGCTGTGTGGGGCCGTCAGCGATTCAGGCACATAAACCACACAGGGCGAGCAGACTGCATGACAAGATTTACCGTTTCTCTTACACGACTCCTCCGACCCAGCAGCGGCCATTCGCATGAGTGCATGCGAATAGCGTTTATACTGATTCTGCCGTCCCTAGAGCAGCACATCCCCGCAATACTCGAGTTTTAAAGAAACTTGGCGTTTCTTGCAAATAAGAGACTCGTACATTTTTTAGTCAGAATACTTGAAGTCTAAAAGCCAATGTTTAGTAGAACGCTAACACAAAGCTTGCGCCGCAGTTGATGCTGGAGCGAAAGATCAGTATGTTCTTGTTCATATTGAATCAGCTCCATCAGCAGTGTCGATTAAACGTGGTCCATAAGTGTAATGACAGAGCTGCCTACTTCGTGTAAAGTGTAGTGTAGGGAAAGTTATACCCCTATCACACGGGGCAACTTAAGTGCACTTTGAGGGTGTGCACTTCGCCGCTAGTGCTTTTCGCACGCTGTCACAGGGGAACGTTTAGTGACACTCGCTGCAAAGCGCACTTGCCGGCGAGTGCGTTCGCCAAACTCACTTCGCCGAGACGAAGTGTCTAGCCTCGATAGCAGTGGCTCGAAAACAAATAAGATTATCTGAAGCCGAGTTCATAGCATTTCTGAACTATCGCTGTCTTTATTAAGAATATTATTATGCATTAAAACGTACTATAATACACAAAACTACTTTGCTATTCTCGTTCTTGGGCATTTTACAGCCCTGACCGCCAGGGGCATGCCCAGCGCACGCCGTGCATTGCTGCTGCACGCCCGCGTTTGTACATAAATCTTTTGAAGGGCTGGTTATAGCTGTAACACAGTATTACTTAAGAAACATTGCCTGAAATAAAAAATACCTGTTCTGCTCTTAAGTACCCATCGCCATTACAACCATTTCCAAAGTGCACTTCTCTTTCTCGTGTAGCAGCACGCTGCCAAAGTGCCATTCTGGGGGCGTAAGTGCACTCGCTCAAAATGACACTAAACTTGCCAGTGTCACCGGGGTATTACTACTGTGAATCGTTCTCTTTCAATTCTAACCAGCCCTGCTAAGTTCTGATGTGGCCTTTATCGTCACTGATAGCATAGAGCAGCATAGTCAGCGTAAACAGTTGTCGGTGTTGATCGCGCAACATATGGCACACAGTGCCAATGCAGCCAAAGAATATTATGAACAGCGGGTGCATCATATAATACAACGCCACCATAGTCGTTCGGGTTTCCAGATGCAAAGTTCTGCAGACATTATTGAATGCTTTCTCTACCATGAAAGATGACCAGCTAGCGTTGAGCCAAGGTATCTACATTTTATACTTTTATCTGATATCTCTTTTAGAGTGTTAATAATTTCACTTCTTTATTTATACGGCAGCAGACCAGCGCGTTTTACCAGTTTCGAAAGAAAAGCAATTTTAGGTGGCCTATTTGTCGACTGTAGATGCATACAATTAATGGAACAATTTTACGGAACACACAATGTGATATCATGGGAAGTGTCCATTACAAATGTTTTCGGGGATTGGAAATCACGAAACCACCCACATAACAGCCGGGCGATCGATCACTTTGATAATTCAGCTGTTAATCACACATTGAAGCCCACATAGAAGTATGTGCAGTTTCGCCAGCACAGATTGAACATTTCACGAGTCATTTCTCAATAGGGAAAAGGAAAAGGGGGGCAAACGATGTTTAGCGTGGTTAAGCGTGACTTATATCTTGTCACACGGACACTAAAAAGTCTTTTAAGCAAGAATAAATTTCCTGAAAAAGAGTTCCACGCGCTGTCACACGACAGAAAGCGATCTCTTTTTCAGAAGAGGTCTTTTCTGGAAACAGCGTTCGAGGAACCCTTTCACGGGAGTAAAAAAAATCACAGCATATCCACGGAGTGAATAATGATGAGTGGGCGAAGCTGCGGAGGTTCATCGGTAAACCGTGAATCTTCCGTGAATTCTGCCCAGTACATCATCACCGACGTGAGATCGGGCGCGTTTATACTAAAGGTTCGATGAGTTATGACGACTTGCAGCTCACTTTAATTTTACATGTACGCTGTGAATTTTCATTGTTTAGAAAACCATTGCTTTAGAAAACATCTGGCGTCTTTCGTTAAGCAGCTGGCGTCTTTTCGTTTTGCTTTAGAAACATCTGACGTTCTTTCGTTTTGCTTTTAGAAAACATCTGACGTCTTTCGTTGGTTTATTTCATCAATCAATGTCGTTTTGAACAAAATTTTATTGTTTAATCACGCACAGGAGAAATCTCACCAGGCACTACCTTGGAGGTAAACAATGGCTGCTAATGGGAATGAGAGACAGAAGAAGTCGGCTTTTAGCTAACACTTACACTTCTACTTCTACTAACGCTTCCTACTGGAACATGCCAATGGCTGCTAATGGGGAATGAGAGATAGAAGAATTCGGCTTTTAGTTAACGCGCACGCTGCGAATTTTTTATTGTTCAACAACGCACAGGAAAAATCTGCCACCGGCACCACCTTGGAGGTCGAGATCTGGTACTAGCGTTACGACTGGTTACGCACTACTGCGAGGGACGAACGGGTGCCGCCTTAAGGAGCTTCGCCCCTAAAAGCAGCCTCGAAACAAGTGGGCGCCAGCATTTATGAAGTGGTGAAAAAAATCGGCAATTCTTTATTTCGGTGTCACTTGGGCTCACCATAAAAATCAATTTCATTTGTCGTAAGCAGCTTAAGAAAACTACTTAAGCTTTATTTTTTGTGTACTCTCGTAAACAGGGCCAACGGGTTGGGGTTATGGCCCCCCGCATAGACGCGGGCATGGACGCCAGTGAGCGCGGAAAGGCGAACGCCGGTGTGCAATCAGCCCAAGAAAAAAAGAATCCCCGGGTACAGTGGTCTGAGAGGGACACCTGGACATTACTTAGGCTATGGGAGGATAACCTGCACGCGTCTCGCCGCGTCTGCGTCGTTTTCCAGAGAGAGATGGTAGGCTATAAGGCTTGCAATTGTCACTTTTCCCTCCGTACGATCATCCATGGCGAGGCACACAAGAGCGCTAACAAAGAAAACAGACGCCCACTGTTTCCAGAATAATATATAAAAGCCGCCAGTTGTGCAAACGCTTCTTAAGATACTACTATTAACCGTTCTTTTTCAACTAGAGTTGTTAAATTCATGTCAACAAGCATGCCATACAATAGATTTGGACATCTTCTATCGAGATACCTAATTTTCTTTTTTTGATGGTAATGTTTTGAAAGCGAGCGCCACTGTTTCGGTAGTGCATTTGGAAGGAAGCTCCAAAAAGGGATCGTCGGTGCCATGTGACTGCGAGGAAACGCCTCTTCATAAGAAGTCTTTCAACATAGAAAAAGACCGCTACGTGAAAGACTTTTTGCGCGCCCGTGTGACACGGGTATTACTGCTTTCTGTCTTTCTTCCTTTCTCTCTTTCTTTCTTTATTTATTTCTTTCTTTTTTATAGGCAGCGGCGCCGTCTCCGTAACGTTGTTTCGGGGCGGAATCGGCGCGGCGTCTTTCATGTTTTTTCCAAAGTCCGTCATCCTGTAGAACGGCCCAACGAGAGGACCATCACGCGATCACGGAGACGCGCTTTAGGAATTCAATTTTCCCGAAGTCTGAATTTTCCTCAAATGTGCAATTCCTGATATTGACCTTAGTCGTTGCCCAGAAGATCACTTTTAGTCCTCCAACACGAGGTGTTGCAATGAAGCGCCCACAGCAAATGGACTGCTTCAAGAAGGAAAATAAGAACGGACGTTCTTTCTTATAGCGATGAAAAACGTGATATTCAAAGTTCCAACCAGCTCAACTTTCCGGTTTTTATACTCAGTCATGCCAAAGCGGATGCATGACAGCATATTGCAGCAAATGCCAATACCTCATTTTTACGCGTTGTCTTCGCAGTTGTAGAGCGCTTGTGCACTTGGGAGACAAGTGTGCACGTCCTTACACTTTACGTCACTGAGCAGAGAGACTGCGCAAGGCATGCCAGCTCATTTCACGGCTCTGGATGTGCTGTACACAGGGGTCCACTGTTAAAGGGAACATCGGAGCGTGTGGCGGCAGCTCGGCGCCACCGCCGGCCAGCGGCTGCAACGAGTTTTCGCGCAGGCGCAATGCGCGCTGTGAGTCGTGCTCTTCGTCGTCTGCTGCCGCCTGCTTCCTCGCTGCGAATCGTCGCGAGGCCAAGCATTGACGCGACCAAAGAGCACCGGGCACAGTGGTCACTGCGTCTGCGCAAATCTCGTTGTAGCCGCTAGCCGGCGGTGGCGCCGAGCTGCCGCCACACGCTCCGATGTTCCCTTTAACAGTGGACCCGTGTGTACATGTACCATGCGACCCCGCAGACAATGAATGCAGCCAGTAACAACGAGCAGCGTCTCGCGTCTGCACCACACGTCAATAAATATGAATCAATGCACCGAGATGAAAGCGCCATAACGACCCAGAGTTCAATCAGACGAGACGGGGCAAGTACTTGAAGGCAGTCTAAACCGCGTCAAGGGGAAGCGTGTTTACTGTCCGCGACAACTCACATTCCATTCCAACCATAATCTCCCTCAGTGCGGGAGCAAAACTGTTGCGCATATGGGGCAACACGTACATGTTTTTAGTCGGTATGGTTAATTATTTGAATGACTGCGCTCAAAAAGGAAGCTTAGTGTACTGGTACAAAAACGCGACGTCGGAATAAATGAAGTAAAAGCAGCCTACGCTTCCATACAGCTTGAGTTCATGTTAGTGCCTCAAGCAATTAAACTTTTCACTTTATGGTTCCTAATAAGTTTGTCTACTTACTCAGAGCAAACTCTTTTGCGAGAATATACGAAAATTTAACATCTCTGTTAGAACCTATGGAGCTCTGAATATAGAGCTTAGAAATTTATTTAAATAATCATACAAAAGATGTGAAGGGAAATGAAGGGCGACGAGTTAGCAAACCACGACATCTAACAAAAAAAACGCCCGGCCTGCGCTGAAACACGCCAGCACAGTCACAGCGAAGCTGGAAGACGGCGTTTCTAGAGCCGTTAGCCTCTGGGGCTACAATACAAATACACGAAAAGTACCCACTACGCCATAAATCACAATTTTTCTGAATTTAGGAAGCACTACTACGCATTATTCGTCATTCTGCGCAGAAGCGAGCACCAAACTACAAGTCGTAAGGCATTTGGCACTTTGTTGCGCGACGACTGATGACGAAAGAATTATGGCTCAGCACTTGTAATGGTTGGAATCTTTAAAACGGCCCAACCAGTTATTGTTTTGCTTGGGTGACGCCCGATCGCTATTTCCTCTCCCGTCATGCTGTATTACATACGTTGACGTGGAGAGATGAGGGGGGGGGGGCGAAGACTCTACTGGAACCCCGAGGAAATGATCATGCGCTTGGGCTTCCTTGGCAACCAATCAAGTGCCTTGCGAGGAACCCACTACGCTATAAATTGTTGTAATTTTACTGGGACCCCGAGGAAGGGATCATGCGCTTATGGGCTTCCTTGGCAAACCAATACAAGTGCACTTGCGAGGAACCCACTACGCTATAAATCATTGTAGTTTTTGAGAAGTAGGGCAGCAGGCACTGTGCCATTTTTCATTCTACGGAGAGCGTTGGTACCTGCTAAACCCATGTGAGGCATTTTGCGCACTTTGTTGATGCTGTGCCTGCTGACGATGAAGAATTTGGCAGAGTCCTTTGTAATGGGTTGGAAGCATTCAACAACCTACTCGTGCGCAATTCGCATTATGTGACGCCTGGTTACAGAATTCGCGTTGTGCGACGCTTGGTGCTTATTTTATCTTCTACCACGCTATATTGCATATGCTAATGTGGTTCCTTCCCGACATGAAGCCTGTATAGGACCTTTTTGCAAAGCAGTTTCAAGCACCGGCATAGCTCAGAGGTTGAATGCTGGGCTCAGACGCAGAGGGCCCAGGTCGAACCTCGTTCCATCCTGGAATTTTTTTCTTATTTCGTTTTTTACAGCGAAAGCTGTTATGAGATCATTTCACCGGCCGTTTTTGGCGCCGTAGTGTCCGCCGCCGCCGCCGCCGCCGGTGTCCGTAACCAGTATCGCTTGAAATAAGAAAAAAATTCCAGGATGGAACGAGGTTCGAACCCGGGCCTCTGCGTGGGAGCCCGTATTCAACCTCTGAGCCATGCCGGTGCTTCAAACTGCTTCGCAAAAAGGTCCCATACAGGCTTCATGTCGGGAAGAAACCACATTAACATATGCAATATAGCGTGGTAGAAGAGTAAAATAAGCACCAAGCGTCGCACAACGCGAATTCTGTAACCAGGCGTCATACAATGCGAATTGCGCAACGAGTAGGTGTTGAATGCTTCCAACCCATTACAAAGGGCTCTGCCATAATTCTTCATCGTCATCAGGCACAGCATCAACCAAGTGGGCATAATGCCTTACATGCGTTTAGCAGGTACCAACGCTCTCCGTAGAATGACGAAAAATGGCACAGTGCCTGCTGCCCTACTTCTCAGAAATTACAATGATTTATCGCTTAGTGGGTTCCTCGCAAATGCACTTGTATTGGTTGCCAAGGAAGCCCATAAGCGCATGATCCATTTCCTCGGGGTCTCAGTAAAGTTCTTCGCCCCACCCCGTCTCTCTCCCACGTCAACGTATGTTACAGCATGGCGGGAGAGGGAAATAGCGACGGGCGTCACCCAATGCAAATTACATAACTGGTGGGCCGTTTAAAGATTCCAACCCATTACAAAGGGCTGAGCCATAATTCTTCATTGTCATCAGTCGTCGCGTCAACAAAGTGCGCATAATGCCTTACAGACGTGTAGCTGGTGCCTCGCTTCTTCACAGAATGACGAATAATGGCTGAGTAGGGGCTTCCCAACTTCGCAAAAATTGTGATTTATGGCGTAGTGGGTACCTTTCTAGTGTACTTGTATTGTAGCCCCAAGAGAGCTTAACGGGCTCTAGAAACGCCGCTCTTCCAGCTTTCGCTGTGACTGTGCTGCGGTTTCAGCGCAGGCCTGGCGTTTTTTTTTTCTTATTTCGAGCGATACTGGTTACGGACACCGGCGGCGGCGGCGGCGGCGGACAACTACGGCGCCAAAAACGGCCGGTGAAATGACCTCATAACAGCTTTCGCTGTAATATGCCAGCAGGATATTGCAAGTGGTGAAGTCTTCCAGATTAGGAGGTTGCAAAAACAATACAGACAACCTGCTGCGCAGTAACGCCACTTTATCAGTGATACTACCAATAGGCTATCGTCTGAAGTTAGTTTATAAGAAATAAGCTTGAGACAAGAGTAAGTAAAGTAATCGTCAACGCCGTACATGCCAACACGCATGTTTGCGATACAGTACACATATGTGCAAAAACATCTGTCACTAGAGTAGAAAAAGCTTTTAGCAAAGCGTTTTCCGCTTTGCGAAAACATTAAGAGGCAATGTAAAAAACTCAAGAACAATAAAAGGCTGCACTTTACAGGAAAAAAAGTAACGCACGGTAAAAAACACAGGGAATTCGAATGCTCTTGAGTGGGCAGTGCTGCTATGTATACATTTGTCAAGAAATGCATCAAGATGAACTTACATTTGTCAAACATAAGCTTACTTATGACACAGCAAATTTCTTCATGAATTTACTGTGAGTGGTAGCTCACATGAGTGATTTTAAATAAGAATGCCGGCTTCACCTACACGCAGGTAAAAATACAAGATATCTGCACTATCTCAGAAATGCAATGTTTTAACGTGTAATATTTTTTCGACGAATTTTTTATACTTATCTGTATCTAACCTTATCTTTACTCTTCCAATGTTTGACCGTGTGTTCCACACAATATTTAAATGTTAGCAGACATGAAAAAAGTACGGTGATATTGACTAAAACCATGCAATCTTGAAACATATTTTTATATAAGCGGCCTTTCTTCGTCATTAGTTATTATCACTTGACATATAGACTAACGAAAACACGTACTATGAGCCATAATTGCCCGAGGACTAAGGCTACGGAGACTCGCAGCTAGAGGTCTCGTTTCTGAGGCAGTTCAAAAACGCAGACATGAGGCATTGACGAGCTTCAGCAATAATTAAACAAATACATAGGAAAGAAGGTCATAACTCGAGTGTTTTCCTCCATCGGCGTCTAATTAGTGCTAATTAGAAAATTAATTAGCATCAACCCTCCGAGACTGTTCTCTAGTGCTGTTTGTGAGGCTGGTAAAGAGATCGCATAGTCAGCAAGGAACTCCTCATCACACTCATAACCACTATATCGATCGCTCTTTTAGGTGGAAGTAGGCTACAGTCCATGTTAGTCGGCAGACCTGTTAGTTTTCCAGCGATAAATATCAAGATTACTTTTGAATCTGAGCACGGCCTCATGATTTAAATAGCGAAATCATAAATAACGTTAACTTCTCCGTTCGCGTTCGCAAGTAATAGGAATCCGACATAAAGAACGTGGTTATCGTGCGACATTTCGCAGCGAGAAGATTCTTCCACGCATTTTCTACACCACCCATAGAAAATGAACAACCAATGTATAGCTAGACAGTTTCACTCGAAATGTTACAAGCAACCAGTAATGCTCGGTGGTTAAGGCGTGCACACTCCTACCTGTGGGAAAACAACGCACATGTTAAACGAAGGAGCATCGTAAGTGCAATAGCTACAGTGTCTTGCTTCATGATAGTGTAGTAGATCAGGTAGAGAGCCCTGCATGTTTTAAATTAAACTGATCGATTCGAAAAGAAGAGCGCCGCAGCGCCTCTGTCTCGCTCCGTGGAATGAACGGATAGGATGATCTACGTGTACGAAAAGCTCCGGTAGGAAAGGCTTAAGCGAGATGTACGTGAGCGATGATCAAGTTCAGTGCAAAACATGGATTTGCGAGACAGGCCTGTACGTCACCGAGTTTTCGGCGGCAGTTGGTTGGCGCAACGAACTGAAGGATGGCGGCAGCTTCGTTTTTGTGTGTGAACTGTACAGCATGGTACAAAATGTCCAGCTCCGAATTGATGTCTGCCCAATATCCCGCAGAAAAGAAATGTTTTTCGTGTGTTTGTTTTTTCGTTTTGCTATTTAGGTGCACCGTTGTGACAGCTCGGGCTTCTTATTGTAGTTTTTCAAGGTCGTTTATACCGAAGCAGCGTTCCTAAAAAGAAATGAGGTATAGAGCGCTAGTTTTAACGCATCCATGCATTCGTGTCAGTACACATGCGTTCCTTTTGTAATTGCAGACGAAATATATGTTCTTGAGATTATGGTCAAGAACAAACACGTACAATTTCTTGATGTTGTTTTACGTACAACTGCGCTGTAAGATCGCTGCTTAAAATACCACAATATTCTGCCTAGGAACGAATTTTTTCCACGATGATAATATACGCCCAGGTCAGAAGAAACAGGCTGCCAAGTGATGCCACGGCGCTTGCATCACGTGGGCTGTGATGTCACTCTACATATAGAGTTTTAACGCCTTGAAGTGGCAACGTTACCAAAGTTTTAAATGTTGTGATTATGACGAGAAGTGGTCCCCAAGATTTTCAATGCCAAACTTACTTTTAGCACCATAATATATCACGTCTTATCGTTATCTTTAGCCTGTTTTTGTCGACTGTAGGACGAAGGCCTCCCAATGATCTCCACTTTAGCCTATTCTGTGGGAGCTGATTGCATTTTATCCTTGCGAACTTCTGCGTTCCTCGTCCGCGTTTCCCATCCCTTAGAAGTCGTTCTGTGACTCGTTATGTCCACCACTTGACTGTCCAACGCATTATGTGGCCAGCCTAGGTCTACTTCCTTCGCTTGATGAAAACTATGATATCTGCAACGCTTGTTTGTTCCTTGACCCATTCTGCCGCCCTCAGATCTCTTAATGTCACTCCTATCATTTCATATTCCATTTGTTGGAAGGGATGGGTTAGTGAGCAGCATCACAGAATGGTACTCTGCACATAAACACGCAATGCGGAAAATAACGCTTTGAATGCGGCCTATGTAATATAGCAATAATATTAATCAAAGTCGTAGGAGTACCAAGTTCACAAATGCTTACGCGTGTGCAATTCACTAGTGCATGCAGCATCGGGAGCTGCCCTAATCGCATCGAAAGAGAATAAGCGAAAATGTAGTGAGCAGAACAGAATTTACCACGCAAGGCTTAGCCAAACTTATGTACTCACTAGATTTACGCTACGCTAAAATGCTTGCACACACGTTGTATACTTTTAAAGTGAGAGAACTTCACGTTTGGCGCCATGTGAAAAGGCTTCCGCTTTTATGTTTGCTGCTCGAATAGAGTTCAAAGCTGAGTACATAAAATATGCGCTTAAGAATACTCGCGGGGCCAAAAGTGGTCGTAGACCATGAAAAGAGCCAACTTCTTGCCAACTGCCAAGAAGTTCTCTGCGATGGTGAACTCTATGCAACAGAAATGGTATAAGTAGGCGACGGGGCCATTCCAAATCGACAGACGAGTGATCGTCGTTGTCGCAAATTGCGAGGAACGAGTGGCCTGCTTCTGCCAAAATAAAGCAAGCTACGCGTCTGAGAAGGGCTCCATTAAACACTAAGAGACTCGTCAAATAAAACGGGCTCGAAAAGAATGCGAGCTGTGCATGGCATCCAATTGTTCGCGAAGTGGCGAAGCAGACTTCTGGGCATGTCTACATTAAGAATTAGCGTGAAAAACGCTCGTTTCTTAGAAACGAGGATATTTAAAGGAAGTGTACAAAAGGAAGTGTACGTCACAAAATTGCCATACATCGCGGCCTTGCAGAATGAAACTCTCTTCTATGCTTAAAGGAGACGGCGCATTCACATAAAGCTCATGAGAATAGGAAACATGTGGTGAGCCATTTAGGGTATAGCACGAAACAATACCCACGGGTCGGGAGTGACGGTGTTGTAATCTTGTAATTCGAACGCGAATATGCAAAACTGTATATGCTTAGAGTTTAAACGTAGCAAGAAGAACATGCGGATGAACAAAAGAACGTATGTAAAGACAGTATTCTGCGAAAACAAGTTATCCAGGGTTGCAAGGATAAAAGCACATTTTGGGCAAGTTGGTAATTCATTACTTCGGTAATGGATTGTCAACTTGATTAAACACAAGAGGAGACAATTTGAACTAAATTCATTGTGCCACTGAATCTTTTATATCTAAGAATAAACAACGTGGTCGTGAAATGGTTACATATCCATCCAATATACACTGCGCATGCGTGTAGCTTGAATTAAATAGTTAGGTGTTGAGAGATGCCGCCACCAAGAAGGTTAATTCTTTGTCGGTGAGAGACAGTGAAGTTGAGCTCAGGGCCTTAGAACCCAATTTCGCCATCGCCTCGGCCTCCGTGACTTCGCGAATCAGCAGCGTCCTGCCACGGGATGTAACCCTGCAAAGATTCAATGAAGGTTGGCAGCCACAATCCCGACAATGAATCGCCAAGACACGAGCGGTGTCATTTCTTAGGTTATTGTGTTGTTCACGTGCCGGTCTTGAGGCACCTCCGGTTTGCCCAATATTTTGGGCTTCCCACACAAACCTGGAAGGTGCAGAGACTCGGTCAACACACTCACGAACGTCTTTCGGTGCCGCTTAGTGCACTTCTCCGGCGGGACGGCATTTCGATCCGTCAGCTTGCGTAGCTCCCGAACTTGTGTGGAGCAGAAAACACGACCTTTACGTTTACCTTCTGAGCCATCTTCTTCGAGTCATAGGATATCCCATGCGTGTAAGGTAAAACCCGGTTTTGGGACTCTTGCTGGAACCAAATCAGCAACCGGCTTTCGCGCGAAGCGTCACGCTCCTCCTAAAATTCGTTCTGCAACAGACGCCAGTACTAGTTTGGCATACCCTACCAAGGGCAAATCCGCAGAGCTTGCGCCCACCACGCGGTAGCAAGAATTTATGTGAGCATTCTTAAAGCACAAACTGACAATGGTCCACTTAACAAGCTTGGAATGTGCGGACATGCATGACAAAATTGGTTGTTGGCTCGTGGCTCGTACAGCCAAAACGTATGGCTAACGTGAAAGCTTAGGCTAACATCAGAATTGAGTAGAACCCTCAACAGGCAACTCAAGTGTAACTTGAAGGAGAACTAGGCACTTATGAATCGTGTCTAACGCTTCGTTCCTTCAAAAACAAAGTGTTGTGAAGGGCAGGCAACGAACATAAGGAAGACTTCAAAGTATGTAAATGTCTTGAAAACCATAGGGCCTAGCTCTTGGAGTAAAATGTCACTGTCTCAAAGGGACAAATACCAGCCGCTGAGAATCAATATTTAACCATGCACCACATATGCGTATTTAATTCGGCGTAAATATATCAACAAATGCATTGGCAGAATAAATTTAGTTTGGCACAATACATTTAAGCTTCTGCTTTGTTGTCCGGGTGTTTTTCTTTCTTTTTTTTTAGTTGCGCAGTCATTCCGAAGACTCAATGATGTTGCGTGATTTTCTATTAACATTGCTTTTTATTTTCTTTTGACCAAGGAATGACAAAAATACAGGCAAGAGACAGCCGTGTTGCAAAGCAGAGAATAAACTCGGCTAGGGCGTTTCTTCTCCGTTTCATCCGCGATCGTCCTCTGCACTCGCATGAATTCACTTGCACATAAACGCAGGACGCGCGCCACTGTATTATTGGCCTTGGGCTTTATACGGCACCTGACGGCGAGACCAGCGGTGACGGCAATAATGCGCTTGGAGTGTCACGCAGTTTCTATCGCAGTAAAAGTGGCAAATATACGCCGACATATCAAAACGTCGGGGAATATTTCTAAGGCACCCTATGTCTCTGTATACAACATACAGTGTGCATTCTGAGCACATTCATCTGGGGGCTATTACTGTTGCTTTAGCTGTGCATTCTGGCGCAACGTGACGAAAATGTTTTAGTCATGATTACATGACAAAATAGTTGTTGTCTTGCCTATCTGTTTATATATACCTCGGAGACAGCGCGAAGATTACCTTTAGTGCGAAGCTGCTCGAGTGATATGAGCTATATGCGTCTTTTCACAAAGTACACCTGGTGTAAAACGCGCCGAAAACGTTCGTGTTAATAAAGTGAAACAGGCAAATGGAGGACAAATGGCACCGCGATACGTCTTTGTTCGCGAGACGCACTTGCAGAACGCTGCCATTTTCTTCTCAGACGACACGTGCAGTGTTTTCAGCGTGTATACTTTATTCTGTTGTAAGATGTTTGCTCTCATTTATGTCCAGAGTGCGCCTGTGTTGCGCAGTCCATCGTTCACTGCAACAACGTCGTTCGTGACGCATTTCATAAATCCTGATGCTGGCGTCTCTCATCTTTCTTTGACATGCCGCAGTTGCCTTTAGATGTTCAACAACGCTGTGGTTCGCATAGTTTGAATTTTTTTTTTGTCTTTGGCCCGCTGTGACGCATACCTGGTCTGGCTTGCTTCGTCGCGTCGGCTCTCACTTTGCATGAGATTGAATTTACGCGTGACACGTTTTCTTTTATGTACGAAGTCGGGACCATTGTGGTAGTCGGCGAAGACAGCCACACATATTTTTTTCTGCTGAACCATGCAATACAAATGCATTTTTTTTTTCACATTCCACGTCTTCTGGCATTCGGCCTTTCCTCCTTGACACTCGCACATAGCAAGACAGCTTATGTTCGTTATCGCTGACTGCTTCAACACATTTTATTTTTTTTTCAGGAGTAAAGAACAGTGTCGACGGCCTGCAGAAAGGGCGATCATGCACTACGTTCCCTTATGACGGTACGCATGTCGATCTGCAATATCCAGTGCTGCTGGGTGCTAAGAATGGCGGTGCGATGTATGAGCTTCACGCTCCTGTCGCTTCTTGCCCAAGGCTGCGCACCTTTCACAGCTGCTTTCGGTGTTCAGTATATTGCTTTTCGCAGACTTCACCGATCTCTTTGCGAACCCAAAGTTTGCTCTGCGAGCAGGCGAACGACTGTGCATATTATTACTGAACACGCATTTTCCTTCCTGTATTTTTGGTTATTTCGGTTTACTTTGAAATTGTCTGCGTCGTGCGGAATATGGTTGATATGGAACACACGCCCGAGTTACCAGTATGACGATATCCTTGTCGCCAGTTTACATGGGCTACTAGTTTGTCGCTAGTTTACAAAGCTTGCAAAGTGCAGCATCCCTTGTTTTTTTTGCCACGCCATACATTATTAGGGTCACACAGAAACCTTTATGACGAGTGATAACTTCAGTTTTCGGGGAAAATGGAGTAACTAAGAAATTCATGTTTCAAATAAAGGCAATGGTATTGATACTTTGTTGTAAAGCTTTGCGGTTCAGCGTTGTGAGTTTGTTGGTGTAAGACATCAACGCCTCCACCATATGTCGAAGCATCTCTTTCACTTTTACCTTCATGCTTTCGGAAACAAAGCCGTCTTAATTGTTGACTCATCAGCTGTGCCGACATAGGAGGAAAACGAATGAGTTGAAGAAATTTCGCAGCCGATGCACAAACACCGGGACCACAGGTTTCAGCTACGCCGGATAACCATCTGTACGCAGTGCTCGGGCGGCAATTTTCAAGCGAGGCTTGTTGTAACTCAAAGAGATAGGTGGCGGCATCGCACGCGAATAATCCGGCGTCGGCGAGCGTACAGAAATGTGGCTCCCAAGGTGCACCGGCCACATGCGTTTTCGCGTTCGCCGTTTTCCAACAACTGTTGCTCTGTCGATCGTGGGCGCCTCCGCA
This sequence comes from Rhipicephalus sanguineus, assembly GCF_013339695.2. NCBI lineage: Eukaryota > Metazoa > Arthropoda > Arachnida > Ixodida > Ixodidae > Rhipicephalus > Rhipicephalus sanguineus. The sequence continues at coordinate 22,562 of NW_023614177.1, read as the reverse complement.
ATCAGCCGCTTCTAATATATAAGGCAATCTGACCTTTAGTCGATGTGATGTTTCATCTCAGGTTGCCATTTTTATTGCCGCCTGGATATGAACGCATGGCCGTCATCGTTGCCTGTAGTGACTGAGGTGTCGCGCTCCTAAGTACATGGAGGAAGTACCGATTCCCGGCATGGAGGGACGGAATTGTTAGGAGGGAGGATTGTACAATGCCTTTGAAAGAAAGTTTGTAGGTCAGGAACGCACAAGCCAGGCTTCATTTGACTCCATTTTGGTCCCGACAGGGCAAAGGCTCGTGATTTTTTTTTACTTGTTCGTTTTTGTCTTGGCTAACGATACCCTTTTTCCAGTGCTGCAGAATGCAGAGGAATGGAGTAACCGGTGACTCGTACCCCTCAACCTCTTCGCATCTAACAAGTTAGGTCCGAACACATCCACCTTAAAGCACGGCATATTCTGTAATCCCCAAGTTCGTTGCAGCGCTGCGGAAGCGACGGGGCTCCTTAGCCAATAACAAGAGCGAACACCACTCACGTTGTATTCATCCGCGCCGCGCCGCCTGCTCACCATTCCCACAGCGTCTGCGTGCACGTGTTGACCGAGTAGAGTGAGCCCACAGTAGCAACTAACGCTCTTATCCTCCGGCAGCAACTGCAGCACCTGAAAAAATGTAACTCTTTTGCCGCAATCCTGAAGCCGTGGATGCCATAGCAACAAATTGGAATGTCACTCGAAGAACGCCAAGCACCGCGCTGGTTAAGCAGAATGGCCGCACGCAAAGAACACACAGTACAAGCGCAAAAAGAACTCTCACAGCTCGACCCTTGCATTACTGAAACATAGAGGAGGACGCTCAAAAACAACACAGAGCTACACACAGGACGCGCACTAACAGCTGTCCCAATTGTTGCTTCTTTGTTTGGAGCAGCGTGCTGCAAGTGTTCACTAAGTAAAACCATCTAGCCCCTGTTTTCGCTCTGTAGCTAGCAGCTCACTGCTTTCGCAAACGCGGCCGCTGCATTGAGCGAAGTGACTTTCGAGTGGCCTATATCTTGTGAAAGCAAACGATGTACAAACCCCCTCGCCCGCCTCTCAGAGATAAGCGCGCTAGCGCCGGCAACCACGCCCTGTAGCGCAAAGGTCGGACGCGCGAAACTTTACTAGAAACTCTGGACTTGCGCATCCCAAATCCTAAAACACGAGTGGGCGACTACACTTGTGATGATGATAATATGTGTGGCCAGTTACCATCTGTTCCGGTGGACTCGCTATTGGTGTTGAAGCTTCATCAAAATAAATAATAATATACACATAGTCAGGGCGCACATAACTCTATCACAGTGCGTGTATCTCGTGTCCTTCCACCTGCGTCCGTTTCCACAACACCCGATGTATCTAGTGTAAGCTACCGCGGTGTCAAATGTGCGCCGTTCGCGCCATCTCGCGGTGAGTGAACCGCCGAAGCAACTCCGAGCTCTGCGAGCCCGCCAGCGCTAAGTGGTTTATATGAATAGGTCGTCGTTAGCATGCTGGACGATGTATGGCACGCGGCAGAATTGTCTAACGCGGCACGCTGCGTATCGAGGGGTAGCAGGATCGAATCCTCAGTCGCCTACATCGATCTTTTTTCTTCTGGCACATATATTATATATATATATACATATCCGGAACATGACGGCGACGGCAGAAAACCCACCGATAATGTTCAAACAATGCTATCGCAATGCAACATGTCAACCTCAAGCTGCCTCCTTGCGCTCGAAATTATGAATTCGCCACCGTGAGCTGCGTGGCCCGCGAGTTCTAAAGCGACCCTGCGCTTGCTTTATCTTTGGGTCCTGACGCCTCAACACCAATGTATTCGTGTCAGTGCTGTACTGTTTCCAAGATTCATTTCAAATTTTTAGGAAAAGGCTTAGCAGCGTGGCTGAACAAACAGTTCGTCTCAATTATAGGACAAAACGTACCATATACTTTGTCCTCAGCGTGAGATAATACAAGCGATCGCCGATTCCACCATTGTTTATGCTGTCAGAACAGTGGGCAGTAACAAGCGCGAGTGCGGATCGAAGTGGGAGATCGCGCTCTGCGTGGGCGCTGCCATGTTGGTTCGCCATGAAAATTCTCGGCAGTTGCCGCTACAACAATTAAGCGCGTATGTCGTAGATGCGAATCGTGATTAGCGCATCCCGTATTGCTGTGACGCCGCACAATGTGTGTGTGTTCCTATTTTTGTCGTCGTTTTTCGCGCGCTTCTAGTTTTCGCATCATGACCGACTCGCCCAAACCTACAAGTTGTTGCTAATGCAAACAAATGCAGTTTTCATACAATTCCTAAATAGGCAGTTGCAACCAGCATTATCTTTCGCTTCTCAAGCTTGTGGTTTGCCGACACCTCGTAGCTACCACCCTGCAGCAACCAGTACGTAAAGCAGTAAGCTGTCCCTGTATGTGTCGTGTCTAGAAAAAATTATTATCCCAGATGGTTAATATCAATGAACCCCTACGGGCACTGCCAATGGAGCCAAACGTACGTTAGCACTGCTAAAAAAACTTATCCTACAAAGTCCCGTCATTGCTCACGTCACGCTGCAGGTCATGTCTGCATATTATTTCAAGCGTATGGGTAACCTGAACATAAATCACTGTGGTCAAACATGTTTGATCGAAGTAAATATATGCTGAAAACTGTGCCACTCGTACATCTTTTGCAAAATAAGCCGCACGAAAACTTTTAGCATACATCCATTGCTTACGTCTTCTGCAGCTCCCGACGTAAATTTGTATTCCTGCAGTGGAAGCCCACAATTCCGTAATTTTCAGACAGCTTTAATAAAGCAAAATGCTTCGATGCAAAACGCAAAAACTGACCGTCTGCGTCCGGCGGCGTCAGCGTGATGTCGCAGCAAATCTTCACGTGATGACGGCATCATCATCGTCCTCATCATCACGCAATGACGTCATCATATGACGTCGCATTGCTGTCATGTATGCCAAATTTGTGACGTCATCATTAATTAACATGATGTCTCTATGGCGTCGTCACATGACATCGTCACTTGATCATCGTTGGGCCGATCACGGAGGCAGTGCAAAACCACGTTAGTTGCAGAAAGCTTTCAGAGGGGGTAGGAGAGGATAAATTATCGAATAAGAAAAACAAAGAGGAAGAAGATGGCTTTCGCCTTCTTCTTGTTCCTCTTTGAAGCTCCCCAACCACGTCACAGTGTACTGAAACACTGTGACTTCGAGTCCTTCAAACTCTTGCTACTTTGTCTGCCTAGTTCGAAGCCGAGAGAAGCCTCATGCTATACTTTGTCCATGTAATTAATTGTTATGTGCTCTCGTCGAACGAAATTGAAAATGATTTTGATGATGAACACGGAGAGGAGCTTACAAAATATATGGGCAGTCCGACGAAAGGTTGGCGATAGCGCGTTGTAAAAAAAAAACATGGTTGATCCCTCCGTGATAGGAATCGGTATAACCGAAAGTGAAACGTGGCCTTAAAGAATAACTGATTGTTTACTGTACATTGATATAAGGGGAGCTTGTAATGTATATTCATGTCTGGCAGCTATAGCACCGTTTAACGTGGATATATCCACTTCGATGATTCGTGGTACATCTCCATTCCGACGACTAACGTCCAGCTAAGTGATTAAACAAAACCTTGTGTAGCTGTAGTAGTTAACGGTGAAAACGTAATCAGAGAACGAGGTGTGATAGACAGGAGAGCGTCGCATATTGGACGCAGAACTTGGTCGCCATCCCGCGGCATGTTAATGTGATTGAACACCACGGCCGTACTGGAGAGAAACGCAAAGCGCGTCGTGCCGCCCGGTAGCCCTGCCGCGATTTTAGGGGCGAAGCTCCTTAAAGCGGCACCCGTTCGTCCCCGTCGTAGTGCGTAACCATCTTAACGCTAGTACAAGATCTTGACCTCCAAGGTGGTGCCGGTGGGAGATTTCTCCTGTGCGTTGTTGAACAATAAAAAATTCGCAGCGTGTGCGTTAACTAAAAGCCGAATTCTTCTGTCTCTCATTCCCATTAGCAGCCATTGGCATGTTCCAGTAGGAAACGTTAGTAAAGTAGAAGTAAGTGTTAGCTAAAAGCCGACTTCTGTCTCTCATTTCCATTAGCAGCCATTGTTTACCTCCAACGTAGTGCCTGGTGAGATTTCTCCTGTGCGGTGAATGAACAATAAAAATTTTGTTCAAAACGCCGTTGATTGATGAAATCAACCAACGAAAGAACGCCAGATGTTTTCTAACTGTCATTGGATATGACTTTAACTGTCATGAATAGTTGTAATGCATGCGATTGCATTTGTAGCGTGTGATCTGTTTGTTTAGCTCCCGTTGTGTAAACACTATTTGAGTATTTGAAGTGAACTGGTACCAGCCGAGTGTACATGTGTTTGTGATTTTTATTGCTTAACCGAGAATATATTCGTTTTCGTTTTTTGTTATCGACTCTCGGCTCTGACTCGGTCTTTGGACACAACGGCGTTCGCTGGCGCACCAAAGGACCAACTCTAAATTGTCCGCGCTTTCGTGGTGCGTTTTCGGAGGGCCGAGACGCCAGCCCTTGGAATTCGCCCTGCGATTGCCAAACCCGATAACGGGAACAGTGACAATGACGTCATGACGATGTTGTAGCGAGAGAGTTATACGACGTGAAAGCGGCCGTCGTGGCCGCGCAGTTGTCTCGCCACTTTATTACAAGGCTAAGCGGAGCGGCGGCGACTGCGGCTGCAGGCGTCCAGACCGCGAGTATCGTGAGCGCGTTCTACTCTGGCTCGCGCCTCGAGCTCTAGCATAAGCTGCGCGAGTGGCGTGGTGGGGGGACTGATGATGATAAAGGGCGATGATAATGACTCCACAAATTACCCCCCCCCCCTCCCGCAGAAGTGAAGCCGAAGTGAAAAAACTATGGGGGCGTACACACAAACGTGTTCTAACCTATAGTGGTATTGTAACCTGTGCAGTGACCAGCTCGGTTAAACGCATTAGGCAATAATAGATTAGAATTTCGCACTTTTTCTTGAGCCAACGTCGCGTGAACTTATGCCATTGGGTGTACATGACGCTTCTACGTGCGTGAAACTAGAGAGGATGATATTACGCGTCTAACAGCGTCTTCTTGGTGTCAGTGACGGCATTTTCGCAATATTGAATGAAATGGTTGGAGCGGCATTTAATATCAATCAGCGTTTGCATGGCAGTCCATCGAATAAACAGAAGCGTGTCGCAGCGCAATCTCGATTGTACTGCACAGTTTGTTATCTTGAGCACTTAAATGTAATTCTCCCCGTGAGTTCCTTAACTCATAGGGACCACAATATGTGCCGCGCAATAAGTGAGGTGTGCCGAGGAGAGGGTTCTCAGGTGGATGACGACAGGTTCCCATAAAACCGTGTTGTGAATGTGCGCTGTTGCGTTGTTGTTGCGCTGTTATTGCTGCTCTCTCAACAGAAAATATTCGAGGGGGACGTCAGCATTCGTTCGAGTAGGTCTCTTCGAGTATACGGCTATCAGCGAGGCGTAAAGACGCGAAAAATATCGCGTAGCTATCAAAAGCATGCCAGCGAGCAGCACCTAGAAAAAAATATAGTAAATTCGGGCCACGTCGCGAAAAAGCGCCACGTCGTTACCGCTTTCATTGCGGTGACATTTTAAATTTTTTGTTTAAGTTCTTTGCTTCTCAAGCCAAGTGTCGTCCCCACGATGCGTAGATGGCGACGGATGCATCGCGCGCTGCATTTTCTAGACGTGTGATCTTCTCAGGAAGCTTCGCTACCCGTTCATATGCGCGGGAAGGGGCGCGAGGATTATCTTTAGCGCGAAACTACTTCAGTGATGTGAGGTGCAGCCGCGTTTCCACAAAGCGCTCATGGTGTGAAAAAATCGCAGCATTTCAACGGAGTGAATGATGATGAGTGGGCGAAGCTGCGGAGGTTCATCGGTAAACCGTGAATCTTCCGTGAATTCTGCCCAGTACATCATCACCGACGTGAGATAGGGCGCGTTTATACTAAGGTTCGATGAGTTATGACGACTTGCAGCTCACTTTAATTTTACATGTACGCTGAAGTGAATTTCATTGTTTAGAAAACCATTGCTTTAGAAAACATCTGGCGTCTTTCGTTAAGCAGCTGGCGTCTTTTCCTTTGCTTTAGAAACATCTGGCGTTCTTCCGTTTGCTTTTACAAAACATCTGGCGTCTTTCGTTGGTTTATTTCATCAATCAACAGCGTTTGAACAATTGTTATTGATTAATCACGCACAGGAGAAATCTCACCAGGCATACCTTGGAGGTAAAGAATGGCTGCTAGTGGGAATGAGAGACAGAAGAAGTCGGCTTTTAGCTACCACTGCGAATTTTTTATTGTTCAACAACGCACAGGAAAAATCTCCCACCGGCACCACCTTGGTGGTCAAAGCGTAAGACTGGTTACGGACTACGACTACGACTACGAGGGACGAACGGGTGCGCCTTAAGGAGCTTCGCCCCTAAAAGTGCCGGAACTTTTGTGCTATTCAAGTGAAGCCGCCAACAAAAGAAATGGTAACCGTGAGATGTCTTCATTTATCAGCCGCAGAAGCGGAGTGCTCACACCTTCCTCTCAACCCACACTTGCGGTGTTTTCACCGCATATAATTTATTATGTTGCAGGATGTTTGCTTATACTTATGTCTGGAGTGCGGCCGTATTGCACAATCCTTCGCTCATTGGAACGGTATCCTTCAAGTCACATGTTCATAACTTGTGGGCAGTAGCCTCTTTTCTTTATGTTTTTTTTGCAAGTGCTGCGTTGCTTTCAAGTGTATACATCAACCCCGTGTTTTAGGCAATTCATTTTTTTTTCAGGCCCATTGCCACGCCTACCACCTCTGGGTTTGGGCTTTCGCGTCATGATCAAAGTTCCTTGCTCAAACTTTACAAAAATGAACTGAAGACCAGCGATGAAGGACTATCGCGTCAGCTCTCACTTTGCGTGAGATTGTCTTCACGCATCACTAGATTTCTTTTCTGTATGCAGTCGGGACAAAATCGGTAGTCGGTGAAAGCAGTCACATTTTTTATGCCTAATCATTTATTACTCTTCAACGGGGATTTAATTCATTCGCTTAGCATAGCGTTCGCGTCCCCGAGACGTTCTGGAAAAAAAATGACATCGTACGTCGTGTGGCATTCGGCATTTCTCTGGCCACTCGCACATCCAAGACAGCATACTTGCGTTATCTTTGACTGCTTCAAGAATTTTTTTATTTGTCAGGAGTAAGAAATTGCACCGATGGCTTGCAGGAATGGCGCTCATGCGCTACGTTCCCCTGTGAGGGTGCGCATGTTGAGATGCGAAATCAATTACGGCTGACAGCGGCGCGAAGTACGAGCTTCACGCTCCTGCTCGCTGCTTAAACGAGCCATGCACCTGTCACAGCTACTTTCGGTGTACTGTAATATTATTTTCAGCCATCTTTACTGATTTATCTTTCGAACCCAAGGATTACGCTTGGAGCAGGCGAACGTCTGCGCATCCGATTACAGAACCCGCGTTGTCGTTTCTGCATTGTAGTGTGTAATGTTACTTCAACATAGATGGCTTCGTATTGGATGTCGGTATGACTTTCAAAACACGTGCAAGATAATTCTGTACGGAGAGCTCGTCGACAGTTTACGTGGGCTACTAGTTTGTCGCTAGTTTACGAAGCTTGCAGAAATGATACCGCCTGGGTAATTTTTCACGCTGAGAAATAAGAAAGTAATACGCAGGGCTCTTGACTAAAGTAATAACTTTTATTTTCGAAAAAAAAAGCCTAAATAAAGAGGTAATGGTTCACATAAAGGTAGGAGAAGTCAAAGTTTGTTGCAATACATCGTGGTTTAACGCTGTCAGTTTGTTGTTGCAAAGCAGCAACCAGTGCTGGGCATATCGAAGAACATGTATCTAGATACTATCTTAGATACCCTGTGGGTATCTTGTATCTGTATCGCGATACGTCTCGAAAGACGAGTATCTGTATCTGTATTTCCTATACATCGATAATGTATCGTGTATCTTAAGATACAAGATACTTCTATCGCAACACAACCGTGCGAAAACAATAATCGCTGGCCAATCTCCGCTTCTCAAGCTGGCACTGGTGCCACTAAACAGGGGCGTAGCCAAGGGGGGGGGGGTTGGGGGGGTTGAAACCGCCCCCCCCCGAAATTTTTCAGTTTTGCTTGCGTATATATACACGCACACATACAAACACACGCACGAACCTACATAAAGTATGGTTGAACCCCCCCCCCCACACCCGAAAAAAATTTCTGGCTACGCCCCTACCACTAAGCCATCTGAATAAGTCTTAGGGCAGTGACGCAATTTTATTTTTCCGCCAGAGTCCTCCAATGAGGGCAGAAGAAGGACGACAAGCGCGCCGACGTTTACGCCCAGCCCACGTACCTTTGTTTTTCTCGATCTCTTTTCTTTTTAGTTGCGCCAGTGCCGCGACACTTGCTCTTAGCAACTGTCCTGCGCCACGTACTCCACTGCGTGCGGCGTCGCGCGCAAATTGCGATGTTGCTACAGGTCGTTATGAAGATTCTCTTGCGTCTTGCTCCGTAACGAAATGTCATGCGTGCAAGAATTAGGTTGATTTGTGTCGCGTGCATTTTACATATCAGCGATTGGAAGGATCTCGTGGATGTAAGTTTGACTTGCATGCAATGAATTAAGTTATATGCCATAAGATATGCAAACAACTATAGCACCACTGGTAGTGAAGCTAGATCTAAAGAGCAGCGTTTACCTAAGAGAAAATATCTTGTGTACTGTTTTTCACTTCCTGCTACATTTTATTCAAAGAATTTATTAATCATAATTTGATTATTAGCACAAGTGCTTTCTTAGATGTCATTTTGCATCCCATACATTATCTAGATCTCTTCACTGTTTGCCCGGCCTGGTCACTGCAGTTGTCTTTTGTAACGCGCTCCCATAATCGATTTCTGCTTTGTTCTTCTTTCTGCTTTATTTCTACTACTGTTAACGCATTTACACGTTTGCCAAGGCGATTTTGAAAACAAATATAATTATGGGCGTGATTGAGTATACAGTACAAAACATTCTGCTTACCGCTTAGGAAAATAGCGAAATTGAGTTTGCATTATAATACTGGAAATCATTACGAGCCATCTTAAAGATGTTAGGAAGGAAATTCGAGTATTGTGTTTTACTGAAGCTCCCTTTTACTCATGAGCGGCCCAACGAGCCGTTTCAGGCAATTTTCCATAGGCACAGAATTTTCTATTGTCTCAACAGCTAAGTTGACGATGTTCATGCTCATAGCTGTTACGGGCGCCCTCTGTGTTGTGTTTCTTACTGATTCATGTGAATGTGACACACAACCGCCTCTCTATTTTGCTTATATTTGTTTTCCTATTTTAGGCCTTCTTAATATTTTCGTATTACTAATCGCTACGTAATGTGAGCTAAAAGCGGCAATAGCGCCAATAGCGGCGGTGTCCTGCGACGCTCTGTGCAACTATACAATACGTCTGAGATGTTTCTGTGTTGCACATGTTCTCTCGCTGAAGAAAAATTGCTAAAAGATTGCACATTAGTCAGTCTCTCAACAAACAATCCTTTACGCCACCAGTAAGTAGAATATGAAATTCATTGCAGTTTACGTCATCTGCGTATACACCAGGGGTCTCAAACTCAGCTTATAGTCAGCGGGCCGCAGTCGCGAAATTTAGTTGCAAGGGCCGGACAGTGAAGATGGTGGCAGAGAGTTTGAACAAAATGACGTTTGAAAGGAAGCCTTTCCCATATGTCATATATAGGTCATTTCTGAAGGGATTTGGAGTCAGGATTCGAGAAACATCGATACTGATGTACAGAGTGAGTGAAATCTGGACGCAGATTCTGAAATATAGCGTTTTTGTTCCACGGTTATGTTTCAGCACATGGTGACCACATGTTCCTCACGAAAGGAATGCTTGAGACCAGTCATGTCTGTGCAGCTCACGAACATACTTATTTAGAAAATAAAATAAATGGGATGAACACGGTCATGTGTGGGCCGGCCGCTTGCGAAAGGTCTCAAATCCCTAGTATACACAATGCGTTCCGCCCCCCCCCCCCCAAAAAAAAACAAAAACACGGACAAGGTAAAAGTCCACACCGGTATTTGCTTCGTCGTGGGAAGGCTTCTTATTGAAGTTATTGTGATTATACGGCAACCCGCTAGCTGGTCGGCAAGCTGAGCAGCGAATCCCATCAATTGCAAAAATAACAGCAAGAACCGCTGTCAGCGAAGTGTATAAAAATTGTCCTGTGAAGAAGCTAAAACTAACCCTAATAAGTTGTTTTTGGAAGGAAACTAAGTACTTTGAGCAAGAAGAGCAATGCTTTCGAGATACTAAGAGACATTTCATTTAAGTGAAACAAAATAGGTCACAGTTAAGAAATTTTCAACCAGACATTTTAGTTTGGCGTTTGCTGCTACATTATATAGGTCTATAATCAAACTTGATAATGTATCGAAGTATGTTAAGATACAATTGCCAAGTATCGTACGGATACAATTATTGCGGCAGTATCTCGTATCTGTGTCTCCAATACTTCTAGCCTGAGTACCTTGTATCGTATGGCGATACAATTTCAAAGTACCTTTGCCCAGTCCTGGCAGCAACACATTTACCACATGTCGAAACTCTCTCAATGGTAGACTCATCAGCGGCGCTGACATCGAAAAGAAAGAAATAGGTTGACGCCGGAGCCACGCGTATCAGATTCCTGGTTAATCATCTGTACTGCGTGCTTGGGAGCTTACTTTTCAAGAAAGCTTGTTATAACTGATAAATTTCATTTGCGCCATTGTACGCGAGAAACCCGGCACCGGCGGGTACACAAATGTGGCCCTCTAAAGCGCGCCGGTCACACGCTCATTTGTATGTGCCCTCCCGATAGTTTATACTGTCTCGCTCGTGGGCTTGTCGGTGACCAGCCGTTTCTGAATGGAAATATTACCTTTAATCAATCGGACTTGCCATTTCGCGTTGCCAGATTTCATTGTTTTTTGGATGTGAGCGATAAGCGTCGTCGATGCTTGTAGCTAGTTATGTGTTGCGCTGCTAAGCACGTGGATGAAGGTCCAATTGCCGGCATAACGGAAGGTAATAGTTAGGAGGGAGCTTGTTGCGATGCGATTGAAATGCATAAGTAATGTGTTACGTCAGGCATGCCCAAACCAACCTCCGCTTGCCCCCATTTCCCCGAAAGGAATAGGGCTCCTAAATTTTCTTGTTCATTTTCATTGCAATAGCAGTTATATGGATAGTCTCGACGGGTGTTTGCCGTCGCTGTTATGTCCCGTATAAATTCCAAATTGATACGATCCCCCCGCGCATCGTATGTTCTACCGCAGGTAAAAGCGCGCGAGCGGGGGCGTCGAACGCGGCCGAAGGAGAGATCAAACGAGCCGGCCCATTTCCGTCGCTCGGAGGGCGCATGCGCTAACATTACCCTGCTCGGGAGGCCTGCCGTCGAAGCAGACAGGAAACGCCCCGCCCGTCTTGACCGAGCATGCGCAGACGCGAAGGGGGGGGGTGCTCGAGAAGCAAAATCGCGCTATCTTAGGACAATCAGTTGGCGGCTCGTATACCCCTTCTACGTGCTGCGCTCTCAGCGTGAAGCGACTATGCGCAACAGCATCTCTCTCATTTGCCGCCGTATTCTCTTACACCAGCGTTTTTGTAGTTACGCGAGATCGGATACAAAAGAGTTAGCTACCATCCTCACTTCGTATAACACTACAATTTGTTGCTATCGCGTTAATTGCTTCGCCCTTGCGGTGAAATTGTGACTTTTTTTTTTTGCTTAACCACATATTTTGTCTTTCCTGCTGCAGAATGCAGAGTAATTGAGTAACCAAAGTGATATCTCCTTAAGGGGTACTGACACAAAATGTTGGCCTCGCGTTTTTTTGCTGCAATGTGTTGCTGGGGGCCTGTTAGTCGTAACACGGCACATCGTTTGCTGCAGCGCGCGACAGATAATTAATTACAGGCTCCTCATTACCGACCAGTGTAAGTTTCGGTTTCAAAAACGACAAGCCTCCGGTGCAACTATCACCACCTAGCGGCTGCAGCGCTCGATCACGTCAGCACACGGAAGTGTGACGCACTTCCGCGCTGTTCGCGTCGTCTCCTCGCCTTCGCACGCTTGCCGCACGTGCTGCGCGATGTCGTCGCCATCATCGTCCTCGTTCGTCGTCTGTTGGCGACGATTTCCTTGAGACACCAACAGCGCAGCGGCGAGCGCGTCAAAACAAAATGGCGGCTACGACGTCATCACAACTTTTGTACCGGCTACAACGGTTACGTAGGGGAAGTAGGGGGGTCACCTCGGGTCACCTCCAAGGGTGTCAATGCAATAGGTGCGCCCTATAATGCTGGATCGCGCACGCGAACTTCAATATTCATATAAATACCTTCTAAGCTTTATTCGCTGTCGATATTTCGCAGATGGTACACGCACGTACACGGAAATCGATCCAGCAGGCTATCTCGGCCGCGAAATTTTGTGTCAGTACCCCTTTAAGCTCTCCACGTAGAGTAAATTAATTTAGAACTGAACGACTTAGGGCGCAGACCGCGAATCAGGAACTGTCATTGGAGCCAAATCTACGTTGGCACTGCTAACAAAGCTTGTCCTCAAAAGCCTCCGTCACTGCTCATGTCTCACTACAAGACATGTCTTCGTATTTCTTCAAGCTCAAGGGCAATACCTGCTTAAATTACCGTAGTTACACTTGTTTATTCGGTCTTCACATCCTTTAGCTGCAGTTTCCGTATGCGAAGTGAATATGTGCGGAACGTTGTGCAACTTCATTACCGCTGCAAAAGAAATCGCACGCATAGCCCTAGGAGCGATTGTTTTCTGCTCGAGTCCTTCTGCCCCTCTCGGCGTACACGTGTGCTCTTGCAGCGGACGCTCGCGTTTCCGTTGTCTACAAGGCAGCTTTTTAAAGACGATAGTCTTTATTGGGGAACTTAAACGCACAAATTTTGGTCTGTCTCTCTGTTTGTCGGCACGTCACCTGATTCAGCCACCCGCCAAAGTTGAACCACTTGCTTACTGCCCACCCATCTTGAACTGGTACGGCTGTTCATATTGTGAACATTGTCGATCAGAAAGTAAATATTACGCATATTTGAGGCGCAACATCATTAGGTAAGTATTAGGTGGTGTTTCCTTTAATAGAAAATACATAGATACGCAATTTTAAAGATCCTAGTTTCTTAAGCTGCGCTGAAAATGCTAATACGCTGAAACTTGTCTTCCTCCGTGCCCTCTGGACAAGCTCATGTTGTGTTTCGGTTTATGTTCAGTATTGCATTGTACGAATGACAGGGGCGCCGCTCTGGCATTCCTGTTTTTACCCAGGCGACGTGTAAATAAGAGTTTGTGGAGAGTACTCGTTGAGTGCGGAAGCTTCTTCTCCTTCGGCGCATCGCGCCAAACAGCGTGTTCAGGCTGGCCCGCCTCCCCACCGGTCGCGTTGGTCACCGCCGGTCTTCGCCTGGCGCTGCGCCGGGACTACCAGCCCGCAACACAGCACCAATGTTTCCCGAAGTATTGCCAGATGGCGTCCATATCGCATGCAGCGCCTCTTCTATCGTCTTTAGACGACATTTGCAGCGAAGCATGCAGATACGCGGCCAATTTTTTGTTGCGACCTGTACAAATGCATTAACAAAAAATTACACCATCTCCCGTTAAAGGGGACCATGACGCGCTGCGAAGCCGGAGCACTTGCACGATCGCGTTCCGTTGGCGTTCTTTGGGCATGCTACCGACCTCGCGTCGTGGAACGCGAAGAGGGACGCTACGCGCGTCGTATCTTCCATCTAGCCTGGCCGTTAATTCTCACAGGGCGAGCGGGGAACGTGGTTGACAGGCGGGCGAGAGGGGGGCAGCGTAGGAGAGGAGAGAGAAGGGAGGGGACGCGCATGCGCTCGAGCTCATCGCGGCGTTGCGCAGGAGAGAATTTCGCCATGTCTAGCCCGCGTTTCAGAGGAAGAGTGGAAAGGGGGGGGAGAGGGGTACGGGAGGGGGCGGGGGAGAGAAAAGTGGAGAGGGTAGGGGAGAGGCAATGGAGGGGGGGACGGGAAGGGGAAGTGGAGAGGGTGAGTGGAGAGGAGGTGTGTGGAGAGAGTATGCGCATGCGCAGTAAGGGTGGTCACGCCGCACACCACCGATTGAGCTCGGCCTTAAGATACTTCGCATCTAATAAGCGTTCTAGGACTGAAGCTGCGTTGGCAGGATGCTCCTGACTTCGGAGGCGCAGCAGAGCTTGAGATTTGGATCAAACGCAGGCGGCGTTGATCAAGCGCTCGGGACTCCACACATGGGAAAATTAAAATGATTCATACGGGATCCAGACTGCATCGTGGCCCGCGCTGCGTCGTCTATGTCACCATGCTGGCCGCGCAAGACGCGTGCCATGGTGGGCACATTTTCGATGTAGGCGAAAATGCTTCACACCCGTGTACATAATTTAGGTGCACATTACAGAACCACCGGTGGTTGAAATTCCCGGAGCCCTCCACTACGAGGTCCCTCATAATGGTATCATGGCTTTGGGACGTTAAACCCGAAATTATTATTATATTTATTATGAAAGAAGCTTTGGGACCCACGCTATCTTTGAATTTTAGGACCAAAGCATTATAGCCCGATCAAACGCGAAACTACACCGGCGGCGTGGACAGTTGTCCTGCGGCGTTGGCATCAACAAGAGTGATGCAAAAGGAATCGTCACTTGATGACGTCATCACGTGGCACCGTCGCTTGGCCAAAGGTAGGCCGATCACAGAGGCAGTGGGAATCCAGCTGGGGTGCAGAAAGCTTGTGATGCCTTCGATCCTGGAGGCAGTACAAAACCACGTTAGGCAGCAATCTTTCGGAGGAGAGCGGGGTTAATCAATCTTGGGTGCCTCAAGTACATCGACTTAGATGACGACAGCTTGCGCCTTCAAGTCCTTTTAGGCGAATGCATAGGAGACCCTTTGATCTTAGGGAGTCTTGGTTCAACTCGAGCGCGAAACGCAAAAAAACTTGTAACTTACAACCCTATAGGCCCAATATTGGAGTGTGCGTCTGTCACATATAACCCCATCATAAAAATGCCATCAGGTTGCTAAAGTCAGTGAAAAAACGCCAGGCCTGCGCTGAAATCGCAGCACAGTCACAGCGACCATACTTTTGTCGTCTCACTTTTGTCGTCGAACGAGTGCGATCCACCGTACACGTCGATTCCGTTCATATTCTCTAAATAGAAACCGGTAAAAACACGTGCCCGGATAATTCCTGTAGGTATAATAGCACCAAACAGCGCCGCAATTATTCCTGGAGTTCGGCATTCCTACGAACAGCGCAACCGACACAAAACGAACTGCCCGCGCAAATACCACGTGCCGTCACAGCGGGAGCGTGGAGCGAGCAGGGGCAATCGCGGAGCGATGTTTTATGCTATATTATTCTTATCGCCACCACCTGCGGCTGACTGATCACGTTGATAACGCGGACGGACCGTCGCTCTGGTCACTGGCCAAGCGCGAAAAGCCGAAAAGTATAGTCATTGTAAATGCATAGTTCCTCAATTTCACCCCAATGCGTGCGCGTCAGTGCATCCCACCAAATCTGCGCTTCTTGCCGCTAGGGGCGGCTTCGCTCGGGCAGCGGATTTACGTCTGCACGGAGCCTATAGGGTTGCTTTGCGTCTCGTGGCTTTCACATCAGCGATCTGAAGGATATTGTCGATGTAAGTTCGACAAGATCCTTCAAATCAAGATGTAGTGCAAATAATCCTAACTATAGCACCACGAGTACCGATGCTAAATGTAATAGATGAAGCGCTTGTCTAACAGAAGATACGTTCGTGTACCATATCTTCTTCTTCCTGCGGTCGTTTGAATCCCGGCCGCGGCGGTCGCATTTTTGATGGAGGCGAAAATACTTGAGGCCTGTGTGCTTAGATTTAGGTGTACGTTAAAGAAACCCAGGTGGTCGAAATTTCCGGAGTCCTCCACTGCGGCTTCCATCATAATCGTGTCGTTGTTTTGGGACGTTAAACCCTAACAATTATTATTATTATCTTCCTGACAGGCCCGTAGCCAGGAAAGGGGGCAGCTCACCCTCCCCTTGAGGTTTAGATGACACATGGTGTTTTATCGGAAATAAATAATGAAAATAGGCGTTTTTCTCAAATGGTCAAGGCTTTCAGCAAGTGGCCCCCGCCCCCGAAAAAATATTCCTGGCTACGGGCCTGCTTCCTGATGTGTTGATTGAAATAGTTTTTGAAATCATAATGTGATTGTTAACAAAAGTGCTTTCTTAGTCGTCCTTCTTTTGCATCCCATACATTACCTAGGGTTCTGAACACTTCTTTTTCCGGTCTGGTAACAGCAATATGTCTGTTGTAACGTGCTGCCAAAATGAGCTCTCTGCTTTATTCTTACTTTGAACGGTCTACTATATTTCTGCTTCACTTGAACTTACTGTTCTGCGACGGCGATTTTCAACACAAACATGCAATTATGTGGGCGTGCACTGAGTATACAATACCAAACATCCTGCTTACTGCTTATTACAACAGCGAATTTTAGCTTGAATCATAATTATGAAAATAATTAGGAGCCCCTAAATTTGTTAGGAAGGGGGTTCGAGAAACGTTGCTATACCGAATGATCCGTTTATCTCACAAGCGTCCCAACGAGCCGTTTCAGTCAATTGTTCATAGGCACTAAATATTTTGATTGTCTTACATTAACAGGTAAGTTCACGATACTTCATGCTTAATTGGCATAGCTATGAGGGGTGCCGCCTGTATCGTACTTCAATACTTATTCACTATAAATGTTTTATAAATAACGGCTCTTCTATTTGATTTACATATATTTGTCTTCCTTTTTTAGGCCTCCCTATTTTTTGTATTACCAATCACCAAGTAATCGGAGCTATAGGTGGAAATAGCGTGAATAGCAGCAGTGTGCTGCGATGATTTGTGCAACAATACTGCCACGCGCTCTTATTTCTTTATTTTGGTTTGATCGGGTTTAAAGCGCAAAAAAATAATTAGCAGCGCTCGGCTCAAGCCGCGAAGCGATGTTTCCGAAGCTTCGCAGTTGTTTCAGATTGCCCTGTTAAGATTACGCGCGAATCCAGCCACGGCGGCCAGATTTCGATGGAGGCGAAAATGTTCGAGACCCGTGTACTTAGATATAGGTGCACGTTAAAAAACCCCAGGTGGTCGAAAGTTCCGGAGGCCTCCACTACGGCGTCCATCATAATCATATCGTGGTTTTGGGATGCAAAACTGCAACAATTATTATTAAAATTATGCGCAGGATGCGAACACTGCAGTTCATTCGGGAGCTTACGCGAGCATCATCGGTAACGCTGGAACTTCGATCGGTGATGTGACCACACCGTCCGCCGGTGATCAAAATACCGAAGGCCAACGACATTTATTGGCGCTGTAGCGAAGCGTTCGTAGTCGGTAATGGGTAGTCCTCTGGAGCGCCTTCTAGTGGGTCGCCCTCTTCTCTGAGAGCACGCTCCTCGTGCAGAGAGTCGGCCCCGCTTTTTGACGGTCGCCGTCGCCGAGTGTCCGCTAATAAACGTCTTGACAATTTGGTGGAGAGTGCTGTGCTCTTTCAACAACTACGGTCCGCATTCGATGCCCTTGGAGCTTCGATCCCGTACCGTGCCTGCTACCATGACTCAAGACGCCGCCCAGCAAACGCCTCCTCTTGCACCGACGCCATGTCCAGGTGTCCCCCGCATCCGCGACCCTCCTGTCTTCACCGGCGCGGATGGCACCGACGTCGAGGACAGGCTCGCGATCTACGAGCGTGTGAGCGTCCCCAATAAACGAGACGAGGCAGGCAAACTGAGCAACCTCGTTTTCAACCTCGCGCGTGTTGCCGGCCTAGGTTACAACAACCACGCATCCGATTTCGCTACGTGGTCGGCTTTCAAGACCGCCATCATGGACGTGTTTGGCCGCCCTGCCGTTCGCAAGCTGCAAGCCGAACAGCGTTTACGTGAACGAGCCCAGCATGGCGGCGAGTCTTTCACAAGCTACATTGAAGACCTGCTCGACCTGTGCAAGAAAGCCAATGCGACAATGCCTGAGTCCGACAAGATCCGGAACGTTATGAAAGGCATCGACGACGATGCCTTCACCATGCTGCTCGCGAAAAGCCCTCGCACTGTGGCAGAGGTCATCACACTGTGCCAAAGCTACGAGGAGCTGCGCCGGCAGCGGCTGATGACGCGTCGACCTCCATCACGCGACGCCGATCTCGCTGGCTTGTCGGCCACGTCAGACCACTCCCTCTTACTCGCCGAGATCAAGTCTTTCGTGCGCGAGGAAATTGCTCGCCAGTTTTCTCTACTGGCCTTCGCTCACCCGCAGCATGTTGAACAGCCGTCGACCACACTGCTGCCTCCCCTACGCCGGGCAATCGAGCAGGAAATCGCGGAGGTCATGCCGGAATACCACCTGCCCCCTCCAGCGCCTGCGCCTCGAAGTTACGCGCAAGTTGTAGCCAGGCCGCCCCAGCGCTCCCTGTGGTGCCCCCGCTAACTTACGCCGGAGCCGTCGCGAGGCCCCAGGCCTTCGAAGCGAGTGTGCCGGCTGCGTAGGCCGACATCATTCATACGCCTCGACTGCAGACCACCATGCAGTCATATCAGCCGCCGCCCCGTTCCTCGCGTCCTGCGACATGGATGGGACCTAGCCCCAGCCGATGGCGCACTGCCGACAACCGCCCCATCTGCTTTGCGTGCGGTTGGTCACGTCGCCCGCTATTGCAACCGCGTGCAGCCGCCTCGAGTCGGATCAACCGTCACCAACCAGTCCAGCCCCCGTATTACGACCCGCCGCCGCCTATGTCGCCGACGTCACGCCCAGCTTCATCTACCCGCCGTTCACCGTCCCCACGACGCCGATCACTGTCGCCGATGCGGCCTCGTCCGGTCGCACGAGAACAGGAAAATTAGTCGTCGCAGTCCAAGAGGCAAGGGCTGCGACGCTATCGAACTGCCAAGCCCTCAGCAAAACCCATCAAACGTAGTAGACGTGTTTGTAGATGGTGTGCGCACATCGGCCCTTGTAGACACTGGAGCTGCTGTATCCGTTATGGACGCAAAATTTAGCCGACTACTACGAAAAGTGACGACGCCACTTTCCGGGCTCTCCCTCCGTACAGCCAGCGCTCACAGTATTCACCCGACTGCGGTGTGCACCGCCCGTGTCATGATTCAGGACGCTCTGTACGCCGTCGAATTCATCATAAATTGTTCATGCTCCCAGGACGTCATCCTGGGATGGGATTTTCTCGCACGTCACGACGCAGTAATTCGGTGCGCACCAGCCGAAATAGAGCTCTCACCATTCCCAGATTTGACGCCGGCGGACAGTCTACCGGCTGCGACCAAGGTGTTAGGTTTTGGCCGCTCATAAGTCGATCGTGCAGACGGGACGGGACGGCGCGGCACGGTACGTCGTACAAAGCTTCTTTCTCGGCTCTCCCCCTGCGTGGTCTTTCGCTGCGTAATTATCAAGAGAAAGCAAACGGCTTCCTTTGAGCAAGCTTGTCTACCCCTGGCCGGCATGGGTTCGGTCAAGCGACCGTTTTCAGAGGGTCGGCGGTCCGAATGTGTGGGAAAATGAGGAGGACATCCCCGGCTCCATGCCGTCGCTCGAGGCAACAGTATGCGTGACCCCAACACGACCGACATGTGCTTTCGCAACAATGCAAGGTCGAATGTGTGGGAGGCAGGGTCACGCAAACGCCTTTTCTTTCCCGGAACCATTTAACGACTGGCACCGCGGGTTCAACTCGATGAGTACGGGAAAATGGCGTGAATGCACCTGGGCTAAGATACCGATGTTTTTCGACCGTGAGAATCCCTGAGAGCGTGGGAAGGAGAGAGAGAGCCATGATGGGAAAGAGTGCCAAAACGCCTGTCTGCGCTGTAAAGACACTGCTGTCGAGATTAAGGACAGCCCAGAAGGGAGTGGCTTAATCTCAGGATAACAGATTGGATAACAGAAGGTTGAGGCGGCCACCAGTGGCCACCTCCCCTTTTCTTTGTTACCGCAAGGTACTTAAGACAGGACGGAATTCGTTTCCCTTCACTCTAGGCTGTAATCACTTAACTGATCGATCAGTAAGACTCCATACGATGTAACTTCTGTCTGGGCCGTAACCACTTGGTGGTCGAACAGTGAGACACGGTTCTCGTATGCAGTAACAGTGTTCTAGGCTCTAACTTAAGAATTAAGTAGAAGAGTAAGATGCTGTTGATGTCTATGTTATCATCAGTGTGCTTTGGCAAGATGTACATAGGACTGTAAATATTTCGCTACAATATACCTTCATGTTTTTATTACCACCAACCTGCCTCCTGCTTCATCGACGTCGATCATCTCCTTGGCGGGACTTCAATCCACATCAAGGAGAAACGAAGAGGAAGAAAAACATAACTGGCGCAGTCGACAGGATATCGGCGAGCTCTACAGGACCATACACTGGACCAGCGCTGAGAAGACCCGAGGTTCAAGGCATCCAACAGCCACCAGCGGCAACGTCGAGACGATCCCATAGCAGTCACTCCGGCGCCATGGAGGAGATCCAGGAACGACAGAGCATTCAGCAAAGGGTGAGCAGGATTTCTTACGTCTTTCTCAGATTGGCATGGCAGTTTATGTGTAGAGCACATGGTGAGAACACGCGGGGTGCTGAAACATGGAGTCTAATGGAGATGAAGGTGCGAGTGTGGCGGAAGTGGGTCGGAATCGAGAGCCATCAAATGATGGTAGTCTAAATTCTGATAAATCAGCTGAGGCGAGAGTGCCTACGCAGAGGCGAGAATCGATGCAGCAGGCATCTCAGGTTTTGCCGAATTCAAGTGAAACGAGAACGCTCGAACTTGAAATCCAAAGGCTCAATCTCCAGATTGAGTACGAAAAGCTATTGCAAACTAGAATGAACGCGGAACGTCTCAATGGCACGTTGTCCAACCTGGGTCGGAGACGGGTGATCGAGGCGATGGTGTTTCGATTCTGTCCAGCAATGTGCAAAAGTGCTGAAAGGTTCCGCCTGCCGAGTGACGCGGATGTGCCATTATGGTTTGAGGAAGTGGAAAACTGTTGGCTACTTACCAAGTACCGTATGGAGTCGCGTGCATTTGGTTATACCAGCACTAACCGAACGAGTTCGTTACCTACTGCGTAACCTCAACCCTGAAGAGAGTGCAGATTACGAGGCAGTTAAAGCAGTAGTACTGACGGAACTGAAGCTTTCTCCGGCAGAGTATCTGCAGAGGTTTGAACATGCAGTAAAGCGAAAGGAAGAGACGTGGGCGCAGTTCGCGTCACGGGTGAAAAGTTGTTTCTCCTACTACCACCAAGTGAGAGAGGCCGGCACGGTAGAAGTGATGGCCGAACTCATGGTTGCTGACCGTATAAAATCGGGACTAAGTGCGAGGTCTGCAGTATATGAGATTAAGGGAAGGCGAGGGATGGCTTAGGCCAACTGACATCGCTAATGTGCTCCAAACTTTCGAACAAGCGAAAGAGAAAAGGCGTGCTTCAAAGCAACCAACTGTAGAAATGGGACAGAAGCCGGCGACACGAGTAGAGAAAGGGGCTCTGAAATGCCACCTATGTCACGGCTCAGGCCATTTCGCTAAAGAGTGCCCGAAGCCTAGTGATAAGAGAGCAACCCCAAGAAGGCTACCGAGCCAAAGCGGAAGGTACGAAAGGTCTCTTAGCCGACGATTCGGAAATTGAAATACCCAATGGAGTCCTTAGCGCAAAGGTGAAGTCTCTGAAATACGAGGTTGAAGGCACAAATACACTGCAGTTAATTCCTGTATCATGTGCAGACGTATCCGCAGATGCGATTTTGGATACAGGGAGTGAGATAACTGTCATTCGGGAGAGTCTACTTCCGCGAAGTGTAGTAGAGCCGTCTGGCACGGTAAGATTGGTGTCTGCTTTTGTAAAACGATCGAGGCAAGGCTAGCTCGTTGCCGGTAAAATTAAATAGCCCGCGAGTGGTGACGCAGCCTCAGAGCGTCGACCTACTCTGCGCGTTACCTGATGAGCTCGTCGAGGTCACAGATTGTTTGTTGACCGAGGAAGATTGGACACTTTTGTTGAAGGCCAGCAGCCCTCTGGCACCCTGTCGAGCACTGGCCGAGCCTGCCATGAGGCAGAACAAGCAGTAGAGAAACCAAAAGTAGTGGCCTACAATCTTACCTTGGAGGAGAATGAGGTTTCCGGGGAAGATGCGCAAATTGACGAAGAAAGGGAGGCGTCGTTAGGCCAAAGAGAAGAGCCCCGCAAAGTACAGTTTGGTGACACTACGCTAAAAAAATGTTGGGATGATGCTCGTAGTGGGAAATCCGGCATGTTCATTTCAGACGGACTGTTATACCACTGCGACTCAATAGCAGGCACCCGAGTGAGTCAGCTGGTTGTCCC
>NW_023614176.1:0-19999 GCF_013339695.2 Rhipicephalus sanguineus | reverse complement strand
AGGAACAGATAGATGTTTATGCGGTTACAGAAACACACCTTAGAGACTTGGAAGAGCCACCACATATTGATAATTATATTTGGGAAGGATGTAAAAGGATCACATCAGAAAGGAGAGGAGGGGGTGTTGCAACGCTAATTCATAGCAGACCAAAATGGGATAAAGTGAAACAAACGTGTTCAGAACACATATGGGTTTTGGGCACAGTAGGTGGAAAGAAAACGTGACTAGGTGCAGCTTACTTGTGAACGGGGAATAACTGCAGAGAAAAGAATCTGGAGATAGTGAAATGCCTAAGCAGTTATATTAAAGAATTTGGTCATGATGCCAAAATAATCCTTCTAGGGGACATGAACGCTCACATTCATGACCTCGATGGATATTCAGACACCACTGGCAAGTTAGTGCTAGATCTCTTCGAGCAACATAGTCTTGAGATAGTTAACGTGGGGCCTAAGTGTGAGGCGCAGATCACATGGGAAGTCGGAAACAGGCAATTGAGCATTGATTATTGTCTCATGACAGAAGGAATATATGACAACTTAGAAAGATGAGAATAGACGAGGAAGGAATTGACAGCTTGGGTAGTGATCATAAACGCATAATATTACAAATGGGATATAAAACTGAAAATCAGAACATATAATAAAAGTTTGGCAGTTTGTATCTAAATGACAAGAAATAAGAAATATAGCCGCAAGAGTCGAGGAAAAAGTAGACTGGAAGTAGGCAGGCAAAGTAGACAGGCAAAGACTGAAAGTATAGTGAGCTGCTACATGTAATCACGAAAGAAATGGAAAAAGAGAAGAAACGTATTTGTTGGAAGGAAAGAGAAAGCCAAAAGTTGGTGGAACAAAGAAATCCGGGAGGCGATCGAGAAGCGACGTGAGGCATCACGGGAGCGCAGACAGGCAAAAAGCAGAAGCGGCCTAGGACGAAATCAACCAATATGGGAAATATATTTAGAGCAAAAATCCATTGTGCAGAATTAGCCGAGGCACATATTAAAGTTGAAAGTGACGCTGTATGACAGAGATTCGCGAAAGAAGGCCGCGCCTAGGATATTTGGAGCCACCTAAAAGCGCTGGGTAGGAAGTCTGTCACAATGCAACAACACATGGTAGATGAAGAGGAACAATTGGAAGGGCATGAAGCGCTAGGTTACATCCGAAAGATAACAGCCGATTCGTTTAAAAAAGTCGCCCAGGCGATTCCCCCGGTGAGTAAAAGTACGCAAAGGAGTGCAACCGACGAAGATGTAGTACTAGAGAATTCAATTGGAAGATGGTCGAAAGAAAAATTCCTAAGCGCACTACTCCGGGCTCAGAAGGGGTTCCCGTCAGCCTCATATCGAACTCGGACATAACACTAAAGAAGCACTGCTGAAAGCCGTAGAAAAGTGCTTACAGGAGAGGGAAATACCAGACTGTTGGCGAAAAAGTAAAATGAACTTAATCTATAAAGGCAAGGAAGAAAAGGATAACATTCGCTCGTATAGACCGCTAACCATTACATCGGTGCTATACAGGTTGGCGATGCAGGCAGTAAAAAAAAAATAGAAGCGTGGGTAGAAAAAAATGATATTTTGGAGAACTTCAGAATGGATTTCGAATCGACAGTGGTTAAACGATAATCTGTTTGTTCTTACCCATTGTATAGAAATATCGAAAATAAAAACAGGCCCTTATACGTAGCTTATCTAATATCACCGGCGCGTATGACAACGCTAACCAGGAAATTTGTTGGGATTATTGAAAGAAGTGGGCATAGGTGACGACTGTATACAGCTTTTGAGGGAAATATACCGAGAAAATACGGTTTGTATACAATGGGAAGGAATAAGTAGCAAGGACAGCGTTGAAATTAGCAAGGGGCTGAGACAGGGATGTCCTTTGTCCCCGTTGTTATTCATGCTGTACATGGTGAGGATGGAAAAAGCGCTAGAAGGTAGCAACATTGGATTTATTGTCACACAAACAGGTCGGCACGATAGTTGAGCAGAAGACCCGGGGGCGATCGGAGATCTGTCGTTCCGCTTGTTCGTTTCTCCTGGGAAGAACAAGCGCGCTGATTGGCTGAAGCGGGAGATGCCACTCAAGGCCGGGGGGTGTCGCCATTTCTTTTTTTGCTGATCTTTTCTTTTTTGGTGACGTCATAACGCGTCATAACGAGTAGGGTGATCGGAGATCTTGTTCTCCGCCGTTCGTTCTGCACCCATTCTGGCGGCGTACGCGATTGGCCGAAGCCGGAAAAAACCACGTCTCTGAGGGGTGTAGCCATTTTTCTTTTTGCTTGATATTTTATTTTTGGTGACGTCATACCGCGTCATAACGAGCATGTCGTCTGCTACAAACGAACGGATCGCGAGGCCGTTCGCACGTGTTCTCGAGCGAACAAACGGCTTCGCACGGCATGATGCGGTGGATGCGGCTGCCCAGCAGCTGATTTTCAGAAAATGGCGCTTGCGACGTGTGCTTCTCTTGCGGTTGAAGGCGCGAGAAGCGTTTGAAGCCATGAGCGAGTGCGGCGTCGCTTTCGGTTCTCGAAACGAACAGTTCGAACGAAATGAACGGGCCTGCCACTGGGCTGTGGTCTTACGCGCAGGGACTTCTTAGTTCAAAAGCGCTACCAGCTCTTGCCTCGTGTCCTCCCGGTCCTCACTCGTGAACGATGGCCCCAGCGGGCGCGACGGCGTAGCTATCTGTGGGTGCTCTTTTAAAAAGCCAGCAGAAGCTCCCTTTGACGATCCGACACCCGGGAGCCAAGCCAGACATTCCGCTGGGACGACATTTTGAAAACTGCGCCAACCGCTACTTTTCTTTTTTTTCGTGTGCGCGACTTAACATAGCAAGCATGTTAGAAAACTAACACCAATAAATATCAGCACTCAAAGCTATTGCTGTTTCAGAAACTGCTTGATCTTGAAAAGAAAAACAATATCTTTTCGTATAACAACTGATTTATTAGGAGGCGAGAACACTTCGTTTTGAAATATTCGGTCCCTTTGCCGAGGACAAACGATGCGCGTCTACTTCCGGAAAGCTCGCCGCTCACCGCTTGACGATTGGCTGTCCTTCCTCTCGGCGGAAGAGAGCGGCGGACCGCCACTTTTGTGACGTAACACCGCCAGAACGAACGCGGAACGAACGGAGATCTCCGATCCCCCCCCAGGTCTATTTTATGCTGATGATATTGTCTTATCTGCCGACAGTCAAGATGATATACATCGACTGGCAGATATATGCGGAAGGGAATGTGAGGCTCAGGAATAGGATTTAATGCAACAAAATGTGAATTGATGGTATTCAATGATCACGAAGACCATGCGGTCTTAATACAGGGCAAAAAATACCGAGGATAAGCGAGTACATATACCTCGGGGTATGGGTAAATGAGGGGGATACACATATGGAGGTACAAGAGAAAGCATCGGTAGCAAAGGGAAAGAGGAATGCTGCAATTATGAAGCACAGCTTTATGGGGATACAAAATTACACATTTTCGCTAAAGGGACCATGAGGCGATGCGCAGCCGGAGCACTTGCACGATCGCGTTCCGTTGGTGTTCTTTGTTGCATGCTACCGACCTCGCGTCGTGGAAATCGAAGAGGAACGCTACGCGCGTCTTCTTCCCTCTAGCCTGGCCGTTAATTCACAGGGCGAGCGGGGAACGCAGTCGGCAGGCGTGCGAGATGGGGGCAGCGTAGGAAGGAGAGAGGGGGAGGGGACGCGCATGAGCTGGTGCTCATCGCGGCGTTGCAGAGGAATAATTTGGCATGTCTAGCCCGCGTTCAGAGAAGAGTGGAGAGGGGAGGGGGAGTTGAAAGTGAGGGGTTGGGGAGAGGGTTAGTGGAGAGGGTATGCGCATGCGCAGTAAGGTGGTCACGCCGCCCACCACCACCACACCACCACCGGATTGAACTTCGCATAACACTTCGCATCTAATAGGTACGAGGTGCTTCGAAGGCTGTGGAAGGGTGTAATGGTCCCGGGGCTTACATATGGGAATTCAGTGGTGTGCATGAAGTCAGAGGTACAATCAGGAATGGATGTAAATCAAAGGACGGTGGGCCGCCTCGCGTTGGTCGCTCACGGGAAGACGACAAATGAGGCTGTAAAGGGTGATATGGGATGGACAGGCTTTGAAGTGAGGGAAGCTCAGAGCAAAATGAGATTCGAAGAGAGGCTCAGGAACATGAAGAAGAGTAGATGGGCAGAGAAGGTTTTCAGGTATCTGTAGAAAAAGCGTTGACACGCAGTGGCGGAAAAGAACTAGGAGGCTCACCATAAATATACGGCTAGCAGTGCGGGCGATATGGCAACATGGAGCATTAAGCGGATGGTCAGAGAGGCGGAGAGGACTTATTGGATGACAGCGATGGAAAAGAACCGGCTCTGATAACTACCGAAAGGGAAAAAACGAAATAAGGAGGGAAAGGTTTTATGATAATTCAAGGGAAGCGCTTTACTGTTTGAACGAGGTCGGGCTGTCTTAGAACGCGTAGTTATAAAGCGAGATTCAGTAACGAAGAAGAACAATGTACATGGTGCGGGGGTAGTAAGGAAACGATGGAACATGTACTAATTGAATGTGGCGATATTCACCCAGTATACGTGTGGGCACGAGTCTACAGGAAACCTTGGGTTTTAGGGACAACAATGGAAAGCTGAACACGTCCGCGATAGAAATAAGTAAGAGACGGTTAGAGTATTGGTGGCAGAAAAGTAGAGATAAAGTACAAAATAAAAAATGGGGAAAATAGGTCATTCTGCTTTAGAGGCAGAGATGGACCGTGAATTTATATTTTTTTATAATAACCTAGATTTAATCAATGTAGATAAGGTATTAGGCCAACATGAAACAAGGAAGGTTTTCCTTTTTTTTTTCTTCGAGGCTGGTGGCAGACATGTCACCGCCCCGTTATATAGGGGACGCGCATAGCATCCATCCATCCATCCATCCAGTGCAGACGACGAGTAGTTTCGCTGCTTATATAGTGAGCATCGCAAAAAGAAGACTAAAGTTCTTCGACGTAAATGTAGAAACACACTATTATAATCAATTGGACAACTTTGCTATTATTAGAAAGCATTACCGGAGTTAAATACATTATCTAATTAAAAATAGGCGTATGAACGCGCATCTGGTCGTCTGTGCGTGTGCTGCGTCGTGTTCACGACAAACTAACACGCTAAACTGATAGTTGACCTCAAGAATAATAAATCGCCAGTACCCCAGATTTTGATAGGTGAATCCACAATGCTTGCAGCTGCCTCGCGTCTTGAGAAAGCGACATGGCAGCACCACTTGAAGGTTCCTTTGCTTCACGCCAAAGGCTTAAAAGAGTGTTTCACACTCGCCGCCATGGCTGCGATTGGCGCTGACTACACTCCTAGGTTTAAATGCACATGTATACCCTTTAATGTGGGCGAGCGGATGACCGCCGACATAGCTAAGTGGTACAGCATCGCACGCGTTATCGGAAGGTCGTAGGTTCTCTCTCTGCCAGAGGCAAGTTATCTTGTCGTCCACTTTATTTTTCTTCACTTTTATATCCCAATTATTACGAGTAACGTCCCCTATACTTTTATTAGACTATTGTCTGTTTTATCAATAATTTACAGTTTTAGAACTTTCCTCGACAACGGATTGTGGTGAAGTGCATTCCTCACATCATGTTTGTCAGTCACACACAAGGCATATGGTGAACACTGGCTTGCAAGCTTTCATGCAAACAAGCTCCAGAATGGAAACGGTGCTCAGTCAAACACGCTTAAAACGTCGCTGTTTGCCATAACAGAAACGCATTTCTGACTGTTTCCTGCAGAGGTCTTGGCATTGCTCTGCGCTTGCTTAGGATAAGTGCAGTGTACTTCTTTAATGCGTACAAAACATTAACAAGCACAATTGAGGTTTTCAGTAGCCCACCTCAATCTTGGTGCCTAATCAGAGTGTCAATAGGGCTGAGAACGCTGGCTTCGTGACAACAGGAGCTGCAAGCAATGTTTTTCTGTATGACTCGGGCTACGAGGCCTTCCGCCACAGCAAGTGCTGCAGCGTCCACAGTCGGGAGCAAACTTGCACGACTTCTTAGGAGGTCTTCAAGAAGTTTCCTAGCTTTGACTGGAAACTGAGTTGCTTGCACTTCTTTCTTTTTGCTTGCAACTTTAAGTGCACCTGAGTCATGGCTTGATGAATCTACTACTTACTGGCCTTTGAAGCAGAAATTATGCCAGTTTTTCAGGCCCGTTTGACGCCAGACAAACAACTGAATGTCAGTCTGGTCATACTGCTTGCTGACCACCTTATCTACCCGAAAAAGGACTCAATCGGGTCAGAAAGAATTTCCTCGTCAGCACAAACATGAGGGAGACTACATCTAGTAGGTATCTGGTGCACTCGACATTTTACTTTGTGGTCAGCATCAGTGCGCGATATGTTTCCTTAGTCAGGAATTCCTTTGGTTGGCAGTCACGTCTTAAATCATTTATTCAAGGCATTCCAAGCAAGATGACATAAGCCACAGAAGGCGCTCGTGAGAAGCAGACTGCTACTGCTTGCAGTCTGGCAGGTTTTGTGTATGTGTTGCACACAGTTACTTACGTCCATCAGACGCACCATCGATGCATTGCGTCCATGAACTTAATGGTTGGACCTGCTTCAGCAAAGGTTATGTCAGACATGTGTCCAGCTTGCTCCTGCAACAACTTCAATGCTGATGTAACTTCTGGCGCGAAAACCTGAACAGCTCTGTGGACGTTCATCGCTTCAATAGTCGATGGAAATACATGCTTCTGCGTAAGGAATTCCACAGGTTTGATTACACTCCCCTGTTGCCTCTTGTACAGGCTGTTCACATGAGAGGATGTAACTTCACCGCTTTTCCCGTGTCTCGGGCCAGGAAGTGCGACCTGATATTATTTATCAGACGGCACTGATCAAAGGTGACGACAGATTTTGGTGAGGATCTTGGGGATGCTTTATGGAATGCTGTAGTTTCCAACTGTAAAGTATTTCCAAAGCGAGCACATTAACTTTATGATTGTCCGTCACAATGCGCACTACATCGAAGCCAGCTGTCTCCACTTCCTTTAACACATATTTCATCATGAACAGCTGCTTTCCGGTGCAGTTCGTGGTGAAAAAATACCTCACGGGTATGCGAATGCGCATGGAGCGTCCCGTCAAAACAAAAAAACACAACAGTGAATTTGCTAGGACTGGCTCCCCTTGTGTACCCAAGTGAACCCTCCAACAAATGCATCTCTCTGCTTGTTGTATTGAAGGCGTTGTCGTATTCACATCATCGATTCCACTTCACCAGTGGTCACGCCCAGAAACATCTGTAACGTGGCACTGCTTGGAAGCTTCTAGAGATCTTCACTTATGAATTGATAGGCCTTTGTTGACAGATTTCTCAGAACAATTCAGTTACGAACAGTAACCTCGGAGTATGTAGGTCTGATTTTTGAGGCATTATTGACCTGGTCAACGAAGATGCAGGCCCCTACGTGCTTTTCTTGCGCAGCTCCAACTACGTTGACAAAAGCAGTCATATTACAATCTTCTTTTAGTTGCTTTAGTTCTTCGTATTTGTCAACTGTTTGACGCAGCCGTTGTATTTCTGCCTTTGAATCGCGCTGCTTCCGTCGAAACTTCCGGCGTTCTAAAACAGAAGTGCTGCTCCGAACATCTACCTGGTGGCTTCGTGCTTTGGGGTCGGTTCAGTAGGAGCAACCAACTCAACTTGTAGTGGTACGGTGAAGCACGGAACCTCTGTAAGACCTGGAGCGCTAAAACTTGAGGAGAGTCTATCCGCACGCACGTAGTGTTCATCGGCTCCAATAAAAAGGCTTGTTGCATTTCCTCTACCGAGAGCCCGGGCAGTAGCGTGTCAGTAGCAAGTGCTCGTTCCCTCACAGCCGTATCGCTACACGGTTTCTTCGGCTTCTGCTGCTTGTACTCCGGGTAAACGTCGAACACGATGGGAGTAGACCCTCTCTTGAGTTTCCGAGTTTCGCATCCTTCTTTGTAGTCCGTGGGCAGAAAATGGCGGCTACACACAACGAGTAACGTGATGTCGTGTTCGGCGTCCAGTCTTTGCTAGCGATGGCTTTCAACCAAGCCGCTCTCGCTTCACTGTCACTGGGAACTTCGTGAAACGAAAGACCAGGTACCATACGTTTCGCATCCAAGTTACACTTTGGAACCAGCAGTTGGCTATGGCATCACGATAACACGCTAAAGTTCTTCAATCGCGAGAAAACAACGCACGTAGAATACAGGCCTGCGGCGAACTGCCTTCATGCTCCCCAGCGCTGGTGGCGCCACCTCTTGTGGAACGGTGTCAGCCGGGAGAGCATGGACGCACGCTAGCCTCCTTCGAGCGGGCACAGAAAGTATATTGGAGGCTATGGTACAAAAACCAAGGAGGTTGAATGAACTGCTGGAGTGGCAAGTATTGCGCAAGAGTGAAGCCGCGCCCACCAAAAGATGGCGGCAGCGCCCGCCATCTTAGTAAGGGCAAGATGAACCATCGGCGTTCGGCGAAGGAAAGCGAGCGTTTTCATCGCACGCCAGACGAGTTTAATATAGCAACTTTTACGGGTCAGATACTGCTCCAAGTGTGTGTTTTTGTTACTAGTTTCCATAAATAAGCCTCAATGTCATGGCAAATTTTATTGGCGATCAATCGCCAATACTCCTCTGGGCGGGTTACTTTTATCGGCAACAACAATCTTTTATTTATATTTAATATAGTATTTACACTAAGAGATCAAAGCCATTTGATCTCCAAGTAGGCATCACCTGTGTATTTCTATTTTTATATTGCAACAAGTGGGA
Source organism: Rhipicephalus sanguineus (assembly GCF_013339695.2). Classification (NCBI taxonomy): domain Eukaryota; kingdom Metazoa; phylum Arthropoda; class Arachnida; order Ixodida; family Ixodidae; genus Rhipicephalus; species Rhipicephalus sanguineus. The sequence goes on along the minus strand of NW_023614176.1, from coordinate 11,155 downwards.
ATATTTGTCATGTTGCTGCTGTTATTGTATGGGGAGGTGGGACCAGTCAAGCTGCCTATATGCAGCTTTTATCCCACCATCTTTGCTGTGTATACAGTTTTGTAACTAAGTGGCAATCAACTTCAAACTTCACTTCAAACTTCACCAGAAAAGAGCATGTTTCCGAGCTCTTTGGTGGGCAAAAGCTGGCTTCACTTTCGCTGGCAAGGCGTTGCGAGAGCTTCCACTCCAGAATGTTTTTTTTTTAAACCTCCTTGGTAGAAACCAATGCATCGTGGACCGGCGCGTCGGTCCCCGCGTGCAACCCAGCGGCGCGTCTGCGCGACCCGGTGCTTCCTACGATAACAGTAAAGCTTTGGCAAACAAAACGACCACAAGGCACGGCCAGACGAGACGCGTCCTTTCCACAAGTTCCACGGACGTGCGTTCCTGCGTTCGATTTACTGTTTTGAGGAGCATGCAGCTATTTTTTTCTTGGCAATAAACCGACCATCAGGCAGTAACAGTTGATAGACGCGCTCCCATGCTCATTCCATAAGACGACAAGGCCACCTTCCTTAAGAATGCCTTAAAACCGAATAAGGCGGGTTTCTGAAACGCACTGCGACCTTTTCTGATCATTAAACTTTTCATTTCCTTATGAGAGGGCACCTTAGAGCGTTTACTTTAGCTTGGTTTTTGAATACGGGCCTTCTTGATGACGTAGCTGCGGAGCGCTCAGGGCTTCTCTTGTCTGTAGTCGCATGCAACTTAAGAACTCCGTAGAAGCCCCACCCAGACGGCCGACGCGAGGCCGCCGATAGCCTGCGCGACTAAAGAAATAGTCCGGCTCATGCACTCGGCATTGTTCTCTGAAAGCGGGGTGCTCTCAATGGGTTCGCAATCGAGACTGACGTCTGGAGTGCACACCCAATGGTGCAGGCTTGTGTGCGTCCGTCTTTGAGGAGCAAATGTCACGGACGTATAAAATTATATCCTACTATATGTACTGTTGTGCCACCACGGTGGTTCTCCTCAGGCCGTAACACGCCTCGCCTGGGCTCCTGTACCTCGCGTGCGGCGTGATGTCATTTAATCTCGGAGAAATCTGCGCACGACGACATTTTAAATCTGGCGAACCTGTGAAATAAACGTTGCATGGTACACCCCGCTCACCTCGTGTCATTTCTGAGACTTAGCTTACAATTCGCTCAATACCGCGGTACGCGGCCGTATAATGTACTTTTATTCCGTGTCCGTATTCCGTTTTCCCTGTTACGTCACGCTTGAAGCGCCGCCCCACGCCGGAAGCCGCGACGTTTTTCGACATTTGGCCATAAAAGCGCTCTTAGCCGCCCATAGCTTGTTGAGCAAGAGAAGTGCGGCAGTTGGCGTTTTTTTACGTAGGAATTCTGGGGAAATCTTTAGTATTTTTAGGTATTTTTGGAAGGAAATTAGGGCCTCAGTTAATTTTGGCTGAGGGCCGCAAAGGGGCTGTATAACTCTTTTATTTCGTCCGCGAGCGTGTGACAAAAGAACAATTGTACTTAGATGAAATAATTTGGTTTTATGAGCTTCTGGCGTTAAGGTTATGAAGCGTAATGCGAAGTAACGCAAAACAAACGTATTTTGAGAGTCGTAGCCACATGGTGTCGCTTTTGCATCGAATCCATTGCTTAAGGCGGCCGTTGCGAGAACAACCGCTGATCGTCTCTGCGAGCCGTGTTTTCTGTTTTGTCACCTATAATGCTGCAAAATGAATGTGATCGCGACTACTGGGGAGTATTTTCGCCGCAGGAATATCGAAGCTGCGAAGAGCAAGGAAAACATGGAATTCTACCCTCAAGTGAGTAAACAATGCCGAGCATGCCGTTACCCGCGTTATGTTTACTTTGCTTTGGTTCTTACAGGCAGCGAAAAAAAAATCGTACGAACTGGGGAAGCCTGTACTTCTGTCGCCTGATATCTAGTAGCTTCACCTTTGATTTCGTGAACGATAGTTGCGTGAGGGAGCGTAGGTACAGCGTACATGGACGTGCACATTCAGTTGTTTTCCCTGTGCATTTTACGTACATTTCTGCTCAATCGAACTTGCACGAAGAAACTTTGTTGCGTAAAACATTTGTGAACATGCACACCACGGTGTTTTCATTTGTGAGATATAACGAATAGATTTGATAAGTGTAATTGTTGTAGCCTGCAAAGAACTGTATGATATAAGCTGCATTGGTTTACGGCGTTGCGGCGAGGACTGAAAAAAAAAGGAAAAAAATTACGGAGCCACCTATCACGCTGCAGCAGCGCGGGCCTATTTTGTGTGTGTTGGTGGAAGTGCTACGAGTTTTTCACCAAGTTCCGAGGTTTTTTTTTTTTTGCCACGTAAAGGAGCTAAAGTGTGAAGACTTAACGGATGCTTACTTTGAAGTGCTCGTACCGAGGTTAGGAGATTAGAGTCAATTCAGGGTGACATTTTCATGGAACCAAAATAAGTGAAACCAACACTTCAAATCTATTTGACTTCTTCGGTTGGGCGCTGGTTTAAACGTATAATAACAAAAAAAACGGTTGGATTTTTTCTCCAGCTCAATGACAAATTCCTTGTCATCGCTGCATCCGAATCAAACGATGGAGCATTGTTTGGTTTCCTGTGTTCTTGCACTAAGGTGGTCTGTAATACATTGTGAATATCTCTAGCTGCAGCATCCGGTGCTTGTCGATGGTGAGGGGCACGCGTTCGGCTACCTAATGCATCGCAGGCACCCTCTAACGTCTCCTGGCTGCCATTGGCCCTGAGTTCCTTAGTCTTCACTGCTGCTGTAGCCACCTCGTCGGCCATGAACATTAGGACTTTATTCCTTTTAAAGACGATAGTCTTCTTGGGGAACTTAACGCAGAATTTTGGTCTGTCTGTCTCTCTTTCTGTTTGGCGGCACGTCCCTCGATTCAGCCACTCGGCCAAAGTTGAACCACTTGCCCAAGGGCCAGCCGTCTTGAACTGTTGGCTGTTCATACTTGTGAACGTTGTCGATCAAAAGTAAATATCATGCATATCTGAGGTGCAACATCACTAGGTAAGTATTAGGTGCGTGTTTCTTTAGAAAATGCATACATACGTATTTTAAGGACCCTAGTTTCTTAAGCTGCGCTGAAAATGCATAGAAGGAAGCTTGAGCGAGTTGGTATGCGTTCATCTTTGTTGAACCGCGCTCACTAGACGACGACGAAGTAAAAGAAGCACAGGACAGGCGCTGCCTGTCCTGTGCCTTCTTTGTCGCGTCTAGTGAGCGCTGTTTCAACAAAGCTGAAAATGCGACTGCGCTGAAATTTGCCTTCCTCCGTGCCCTTCGCACGAGCTCATTGTGTGTTTTCGGTTTCGGTTCTGTATTGCACTGTACGAATGCCATGGGTTGGTGTTGAAAAACTTTAGTTTTGAGAAGGCCAAGAAGGTGAAAAAATATTTAAAAATGAAAAAGCAGCGTTGTGGGCGGCCTTCAGGCTGCCGGTTGTGGGCGCCGCTCTGGCGTTCCTGTTTGACCCAGGCGCGTGTAATAAAAGAGTGTGTGAGAGTACTCGTTGAGTGCGGACGTTTCTCTGCTTCAGCGCTTCGCGCCAAACCGCGTTTTCGGGCTGGCTGGCGTCCCCGCCGGTCGCGTTGGTCACCGCCGTCTTCGCCTGCTGCTGCGCCGGGACTACCAGCACGCAACACAGCACTCATGTTTCGCGATGTATTGCCAGATGCGTCCATATCTCACACAGCGCCTCTTCTATCGTCTTTACACGACATTTGCAGCGAAGCACGCAGATACGCGGCCATTTTTTAACTTGTCTTCATTTTTCTGTTCTTTCTTTCGTGTTTATTTACTTGCGGTCGTCTTTTTGGTGTGACAAGTGTAGTGCATAAGTGTTTTTTATCGATACTCCACTTTCTTGTGGTAGTGTGAGCGCGTCTTCACAAGTTGCTTTGATATGTGATCGTCAGCCTTCTGAAATGATGCATACAACGCATATCATGTGGCATCATTTCATGCGGCAAGCCTGTAAACATAGCCTTTCTCTCCAGTGAAACTGACACTGCAAGATTTCGTGGCAGTGCTTGTTCTTCATAAGTTTTTTTACATGTGCTAGTCAGCTATCTGAAATGATATGTAGACCATGCTTGACTGTACACCAAAAAACTGTAGTTGTCACTTGAAGTAGGAATGTATATGACACTAGTGTTTTTACAAGTTGCACTAAAGGATAATATGCCTGTTTGTCACTCACAGAAGGTGTTTTTACACGAAGCAAATTAATCACACAGTCTACTATCTGTGTCCTTTTTGAGACTGCAGTTGACTTTTGCATGGGTCACAGCTATCAATCCTTTTGCAAAGTTATGTCCTCGAAAACCAAACATATAGTTTTTTGCAAAGAAATTAGGCCAGTTACATTGCACCATGCATTTTACATTTATGTACTGTTGACGCTATATCTGTAAGAAAAAACTTTGATATTGCTATTCAGGAAAGAATCCCGTCAATTGCACAGGTGTGTTTTGCACACTGTATACATTGTTTGTTTTGCTGCTTAATGTAAAACCATTGTTATGCAACTGTTCTTTCTTATAAACATTGACAAACCGCCATCTTGTTAGGGGTACTATACTACTCTAATAATCTGAAATGCATAGCTGTGCACACAATTGCCCACTACCTTGTGATTCGTATACTGTGCACATTTCATGTGTCCCTCTTTTTTTGATGCGGTACGATGGGACGCAGCAATAAACTGAGACAACGCATGCCGAACGTAACCAAAATTTGAGGTGCGCAGACATTGTTTACAGTATTGGTCTCTGCCACACGAGACCACAAAGGTGCTCCTTGAGACGCATATAACGCTTTGAGCAAATAACATGTCCATAGTAGAAAGGCATGCTGATGTCATCTATATTTCCATTGTAGTAGTCATTAATTACCCATGCAGTACGATGTCACACAGTGCTTCCTTCAGCATGATGTTTCTTGTAACTTGTGCATGTAATCATGTCAGTAATGCTTTAAAAACATGACCTACAGTTTCACAATGTACGTTTATTTACAGAAAGTATATGCCGTCTTTGCATTGGTGTGAACAGAAATAATTCTTTTTTTACAAGGTTCTGTCTTGAAGAGTGTGCTTACATATTCTTTCGCATTACTTCAGCATTCACAAATGAGCACACTTCTGAATGAGAAAAAGTACTTGAAATGCCAGACGATCTCTTTCAGCATCAGTTGGCCCTTTCAAAAGGAACAGTGTGGTGGATGTGCAACAAAAGCACAGTGCCTACAAGTTGTGCGTGAAGCAAAAGACGAGCCGTGTGTTGTTATACAGGAAGTGAGGAGACAAAGACTTGATGTGCACTCCCAGTCATAGATCAGATAACGGTCAGAGTGTTCGTGATTAGAGGACGATCAGCAGTAACAAAACAATAACAAACCCTTGCTTTCCAGTGAATTAGCTATAGCACTCGGCTGCCGAGTACAGTGTGTTATATTGACAGTTGCTAAATGAAAAGTTCCTATGTACCGCCATATAAAAATGACCCAGTCACGTGTAGTCAAGTTCTGTGAAAGACCTGGTCATACAGCATATGATGAAACCAAGCAGCAATTTATTATTACCAGGAAATTTAACTTCGAGACGTTTCCTTCTACTTGTTAGGTAACATCTAGCAGGTAAGTCGCGCTGCTGAACTTCATTCAGTACATGGGTCAGTTCCTGCTGACAGCGAACACATCTCCACGAGGGTAACATGCAGGATCACTGCTGTACTTACATTGAGATTCCGTTAAAGAGCCACAGGTGGTCAAGATAAATTCAGTTCTCCACTGCAGTGTGGCTCACAATTGTATCTTGGTTTTGGCACGGAAAACCACATACATTATTGTTACTTCTTAGGCACATGTTTCTCACTGAATGACACTTGCCTAGTGCTGTTGTCAGTGGTGCAGTTAGCCAAATATGTATTACCATTGCGGACTGCTTGCCCAGGAATACATGCGGAGCGTGATGATCTTCCTCGTCTAAGCAGTGGTTGGGGGTCATCACTGACAAAACTGCCATGCTCACTAATGTAATCATCGCTGAAATCATGAACACTTCTGTCACCTTCTGCAATGCAAAGGCAAGTGCAACACTGTACATGCCGCAGCAATGTGAGATGCACATTCTGATTCTTAATGGAGGGTGTAGCACTGCTGAACGCAGCGAAAGCAGCTCTTCATTAGCCCAATACAAATCTTCATTACAGACTGCACTGCAGCATGTGCGGTGTAGCGCTTACCTTTTTAACACTGTTTCTGAGAGGACAGCCTTGGAGAGGTGTCAGGAGCCATGGTCCTGGTTTGTAGCCTCTGTCACCTGCACAAATGCAATTGGTGTGTTGTAAATACTACTTCAATGTAAGGGATCCACAATGAGGACCACACAAAGAAAGCAATGATAGAATGATGTACATGATGTATGCTTCACTTCACCAGTCTGACTTACCCGTACTACGCGAAGCATGACTACTACAAATAGGCTGTCGTGACAATGTGAGTCATTTGACGATATTATGAAGCGGATAACCGACAGCTGCAAGATGATACACATAGAGCCAGCGACATCCTGTCAGTTGTCACAGTTACCAAGTACTGTAGCTAATCAAACAGGGCATTAACAAATATTCCGTTAGCTTAACCTGTGGATATCCCAACTTTTGTTGAGCTCACCTAGAGGCCAGAAGGTACGGCCGCGGCAATCCGTGCCCCTTCGAAGCGCTCACGCAGCCGCGTTGTCCGCCAGACGTGGGCGTCGTAGTCTGACACCAGATACAGAGGTTCACGGCACGATTCTGATGTCTGCGGCGCAGATCTGACGAAAGCGTGAACTATGAGCCATATTTCGCTACGCGGACATGCTCTCGAAAGGATGGATAGACCGATACTCACTAGCATGACGATGTGGGCATAATGTCCCTTGCGGTGATAAAATGCCGCCTTGTGATAGTCGCCCTTCGGTGCCTGATGACGGCAACGCTGCCGTCCACGCGTCCGATGACGCCGGCAGCCGTAGGAAACATTCAAGGCCCCATTTTCATCCAGCGTCCACGGGAAGTGAACCCACCTGTTACGGATCCTGGCGTGCACGATTACCTCCGCCACACATCGCACACAGTCTGCTCACCGCAGCTTGCATGATGACAATAGTATCCTCGCTTTCAAACGAGGCTTGAAAGCTGCCACTCGCGAAAAATCGAAGGCCGCACAACACACAGGCACCACCGAGAGCACAGTCGGTCGCACCGTCGGGCGCCTTCCTTGGCCACTTCGTCGCACAACCGGCACAACCGCCGCACCTTCCATTCTTCGGGCGAAAGTGACGCCGAACGCTTTCATCGACTGGCATCTCGAGAGCGTCGTCGGGCGCCCACGGCGCTACCGAGCTGCCGAGCGACCGCCGCCAACAACACGAGAAAGCCTCTGACAATACGTGGCACCGCCATGTTTGCTATTCCGTCGAAGCGGGGCCACTCGCTGGCTGTTCCGCGGTTGGACGGAACCGATTCCGTATATTTTAGCATAATGAGCGCGTACTCGTCATTTTGATGTCACCAAAATTTGAGCTTCCGATACGTCACTTGAGTGACAGGTGAAACGACCAATCACGGGGCGCTAATGGCGGCCAAAATGGAATACGGAACACGGAACAGCGGTTCATTATACGGCCGCAGGCCCAAGTATTACCTTGATATGGATCGACCGAAATTGAATACAACAGGAAGCGTGTGAAATCAAGAAGAGAAGATTACGCGGTCAAGGTGGGCTGTTGATAAGATAACAATCCTTGCCACAAGCTGCACGCACCTGATGAGCAAATTTGTACGCGTTCTATAAACGAACGAGCAGGGCGAAGCTCCAGGCGAGGCTCCCGTTAAACGGTCTTTGATATTTCTGTATCCGCTACAATGAGCATCCGAAAATACGGACCATCTATGCAACGCAGTTTATGAATTGTGTCAGTTGTGTGGTGGTCAAAAACGCTCCTTTCGCACAGTGACAAGCACATTGACGACCGCATATTCGAGATGGACGCGTCTGGTGCATAGCCGGCGCACCCACCATTTTCAAAATACATTACACCATCACCCATTAAAGGGAACCATGTGTGGGATGCGAAGCAGCGCATGCGTCAACTTAAAATTCCGTGATTGCTGAGAGAGTGTAAGGGGGAGTGGCCACGCGTCTTAACCAGTCCCTTAAACACGCCCGAACGCGCTAGCGCGTGCCAGCACACATGGTTCCCGAGCGGACGGTCGCCACGGAACGGACACAGCCCCGAAGAAAACCTACTTCGCAGCTAAAAATGTGCAAGGGTTACAAAGGCGAAGTGTCGCACTGGTAACTGTATCACGGTAAAGCGCTCTCGTCACTGTCATAGCAACGCTCCCTCATAACGCTGATCGGTACAAGCTACAATAAGCAACTGAAATTGCGACCATGTACCAAATGCAATTTACCAAATGTGTCTTTGCTGCCACGTACTGTTTGCGATGGCAATTTCTTGCTATCAAGATTTCCAAGACGTCGCCGGCGCCAATGTGGCTATCGCGATTAAAGGATCCATATGCACTGGTGGTGTCAATTATGTACAAGTCATTTCCTCGTAATTGTTTCCGGAAAAGGAAATGTTGAAATATGCACCTCTGTCTTCGTTTCCTCCTGTTTGATAATTGCACACAACTAATGAGCAACCGCTCATCCTGGCTTAAAAGCTTCGGTGTGTGCCTGCTGCAACGCATCGGCACCATCAGTTGTATAAGGTGGGAAGAAAACACGAAATCGGCGCCCGAAAGTTAAGAGCAGAAGTAACGAAAATCCTTTCACGGGGTAAGCTTTCTCACAATGCAGAAATTCTTGGACATAAAAGAAAAAAAATGGCATTATGTTTTTTTTTCTGCGTCGTAATCAACAAAGGCCAACTTGCGAGCACTACATGCATCAGCGTATTGAAGAGTATGTGCTTATGCTCCGCAAAGTTGGCTGTTCTGCTCAGAAAGCCGTCGTTGAGTAGAGGACAAATATTAGAAAAATTAGTGCGTTTTCGGCATTTAACGCCCAAGAGAAGCCCAGGACTGGGTGACAACCGATGAAAGCAGGCGCTGTCTTTGTCGGTTTTCACTCTGTTACGGGTGTGGGATATGCCGTCTTGCTACGATGAAATATTAAGCTTTGCCATTTAACGTTTCCATTTCTTTTAAGACAACTGTTGCCGGTTTATCAAATGTCGTGCTCAACATTGGGAGAGCAGTAGGCTGTCCCAGTTATTGGTCACAAAGGAAAGTTTATTGAACTGCCAACCTGTCAATGGAGCCGAATGACTAGCGAAGGCACAAGGCTGGTCTTCCATTTCAGCAGCAATTGTGGTGCAGGTTTGTTGGATAACTTTTTTTTGCACAGATAATTGCGTTTAATGTGAAAGTCCACTCGTCTGTAACAAACAACGAAGCTATTTGCTTCAGAAACGCGACACCTTAAATAAAACCCTCAACTGTTGCGAGCCGGTGCTGCGATAAGGCTGGGACTACCACTACAAACGCTGCCCGCTTGCACACGGGGCTGTTACTGAATCGGGGCACTTGGGCTGCAGAAACGGCATGTGCGACTTAGCTGAAGAATAGTAAAAGTTGCGCTGCAGATCCGCTCGCCTTGTGTCGTTTCTGAGAGCATGGAGTTTCTAAGGGCCCTGATTCCACAGTCCAGGGCTCAAATATTACGACCTTAATGTGGGGCTGTTCGACAATGAAGGCGAGATGGAAGGTGTTAGATGAAGGAAAACTAGAGGATAAATTACCCTATCTGGTAAATGAAGGCAAGGGTCAGTACAGACATTAATGAAAAATGTCCGCATAGGACAACGCACTATAATCTCGGATCACAAGGGCGGCGCAGTTGGTGATATTTCACTTTTGCAAAGTATTTATCAAATGAGTTGCATTTTATGCAGTCGATACTCATGGCTCGGATCAGACGTGTGGAATAAGGGACCGCTTCACTGAAACAACATACACGTCACTCGCACAATTCATCAGTACTGCTGTGGTTGTCAGGAAACAGCTTGCCACGTTACAAGTTGACCTTGCTGAGAGTCGTCTCTATTTACAGGAGATTTGTAGTGGAATGAAGTCAGCTTCGAAAATTGGTGTCTACCTTTGCGCGTAAGCTCAATCGTAGTGTGTGTAAGCGTGGTCTTTCTAAGCTGTCTTCACCGCATTATCCGTTGCCGCGAAACCTAATCACAACCTCAATGACAAAGTCATCTTCGGTGTGTCGCTGTAGACTGCACAAATGTTTGTACGTGGATGGGCACGTTCTTAGCCTGGCCTTTCATGCCAAACTAGCCTTCTCCGTGTGACCTCTGTGGAGGTGCTAAACAGCTTCGCTGGTAATTCCCTTCACAGACTGTAATGGCTTTTCAAAATTTTTTTCACAGTGCCCATCAAGCGAGCCGGCGGATGAAAGCTGCCAGTTTTTGTGCGTGGTAGGCATCTCCAAAAGCTGCCAGTACTTGTGCACTGCGAGAGATTCTGAAGTGGGACAGCTGTTCTGTGAGGTCATTCTCGCACACACTGGAAATCTGAATTTATGCCCTTTTGTCTGCACTATTTCCGTTTCCGCACAAAACATGGATATTAAAAAAGGGCCGCTTGCATATGAATAAGATGCGCATTTCAAATGTTTACATGAGTTATGAAAGCATCAATCACTAAAAGGCGAGAGGTGAATAACTAACCCGAACACCCCGAGAAGTTACATAGATGCACACAAGGACCATTTTACCGATCCTATTAGACATCATTATCGACTTCATCTTGTTTGTTTTGGTGTGATGCGCCTCTTGTGATATCATGTAAATCTGGTATGTGTAGGGGCAATCTCTCGAATGAAAAATAATTGGAGCATGTCAGATTTTCTTCCATGTACGGCGTCAAGCTTCACGAATTTAGTGATGAATTATCTTGAGCAAATAAATTTACACGAGAATAAAGTGAACGCTAAAACGAAGCTATCGCGACATAATTCAATCACATGCGCAGTGTCGGCAAAAAAGTCACGCTGTAGAACACGAGTGGGACACTCCAAAAGCTGGAACAATCGCTATTTGCAGTCGC
>NW_023614175.1:0-59999 GCF_013339695.2 Rhipicephalus sanguineus | reverse complement strand
CCGTGGCCAATTCTGCGGGGGCCTGCGGATTGTCGCGTCATCTGGGAGCAGTGATACAAAACACTAAAGCACCCCGGCGACGTTTCCTGCGTGCGCTTCTCTCAAGCTGCTCAATGCTGCACGCAGCGCTGGTGTCGTCACCAGCGTTTATTAGTTTGCTTTTGGTCAACAGATGATGTGACAATCAGCAGACCCCCGCGATTTCGGCCAATGGCGTGTCCGAATTTTCGACTGCTGACTCGAAGGTTGCGGGATCGAATCCCAACCGCAGTGGCTGCATTTTCGATGGAGGCGAAAATGTTTGAGGCCCGTGTACTTAGATTTAGGTGCATGTTAAAGAACCCCAGGTGGTCAAAATTTCCGGAGCCCTCCACTACGGCGTCTCTCATAATCACATCGTGGTCTTGGGACGTTAAACCCCAGATATTATTATTATTATTATTATTAGTGTCTGGATTTTGATACATGGGACCTATGGGGAGTTTCACAACTCTTATGATTGAAGAACTCTAGTGGGTAAGGGGGCAGGGAAGTGAAAAGGCCACTGCCCCCCATATTGCAGTCGGAAAAGGCATGTCACCAGCAAGTATACTCTCCTGCAAGCCATCTAAATCGGTGAGGAAAAAAAGACTTGTTTCGGGATATCACGGAGCTCACTCTTCATGATCCCATAGCTGGAAGAAGTTTTTCTGGACTCTGAAATTCCTATTCGAAAGCGATCGGAACAAGCATTTTTAATGCATGCGAAACCATATTTTTTTCGTTAATTGGACTGCTGCATTAAGTTTTAAGTATCCGATTTTCAGTTTTAAGTATCCAAGTTGTAAGTGATTGAAATTTTTGGAGCTGCTTGCACCTACACACTGCTCTATTGCAGCCCTGTAAAATTATGTGGGTGTTCTGTGACAAAGGCAACTTACAAGACCTCTGTTGAACCAATTCATAACGCCAACCAAAATTCACAATGCTATACCGGGTCTTGCTGGATTCTCCGGACATAACATGTGCACAATGTCACAAAACATAAAACGTGGCCACCATAAACAGAGGCGCCTTAATTCAGGTTGCCGCCACGCTTCCATGTGATTTTAGACCAAAGCTCTTTAGCTTTTATGGCATGTGTCAGACTTGAGAGTAAGTGGTCCTTTTTCTCGCCAGTCAGGATTGTTTGCAAAGCCTTACTGTGCACAAACGAGAGGGCATTTCATTGTGTGCCACCACCTGTCATGCTCTTCATTTGCCACTCAGTGACTGCAAGAACGCTAAATGAGGTTTCTATGCGCAGCATGCACAGAGTACAAAACTGTGCTGCATTGCACTGTGATACGATACGCGTTTACCCTCTAATGCTCCTGCGGCATTGCGTGTGCCACCTTATACCCTCTGAGCTGTGCACTTTCAGCTGATGAAAAAGCTCTCAGTCGCGCAATGTGCAGTTTGAAAGGTGCATTGGCTAATGGCCACAGGTAACTAAACCACTTTGGTTTTGGTTTACTACCTCTGTTTTCCTTTGCGGCAGCAGTAAAAATTTCCTTGTAATGGAATTGTGGAGCAACACTTATTTATCTCGAGATAAAAGAAATATTCTTAGTTTTGTAAGAACGGGAAGCTAGAAAAGTTAAATATTTGGTTATTATTGAGAATATGCTTATATTGATGTGTAATCTTATACAACAATATCTGCAAAGTTCTCTTTTAAATGTTCTGTATTTCTAAGTGTAAAGGCGTTTATTGAACACTGGCATAAAGGTCGACCTGTAGCTTGATCAACGGATCAAGTACGGACCTCGAGAGCAAGCAGCGTCCACGAGCCGTGCGCGGCAGACAGACCCACTAGATTTCACTGGAGAGGGTGACCCACTATAGCGTTCATCCCTCTTTGCTATACTAAGTATTGGGAAGCTATGTGTTTTGACAGTAGACTTGTTTCTCATGTCAAAGCCACCAAAGATCTACAGTTTATCAAAGGCTGGCTCAAGCGGCTACTTGCAGGGTCAGCAAAGTGTTTCATTGTTGGGGAGGGTTGTGTGAATGAATTGTTGGTGAAAGTGCTTCGAGTTAAATTGAAGTGAAGCAAAACAAGAGCAAGGAATTCATAGTATTCATGTATTGGAGAACGTGTGTGTGTGTCTGTGTGGACAAATGAAGGCTTCAGTGCACAAGAAGCAATCTGGAATGTCACACTACATTACCATCTTGTTGAAGTTTGCGTGAGAGGGGTCGACAACATACTAGGTGCTTACACTATCGGTGATAGTTTTGGCTTCTCCCAAATCATCGTTTTCTGCCGATTTTGTGTTATGGTTCTCACCATTTTCTCTCACTCTTCTGTATCACGATGGTGTGAAGATTATAGCTTCATATTTACAAATTTTGATGAATACAAGGTTAGAAAGAGTGTCAGGCTTGTGCATGGTACTTTGCCGTGCTTGTGACTGCAGTGCCTTGTGGTATGCTGTTGTTTAGGCCCACCTGTTTTTGCACGGTGGTGTTCTGTACATTAGATGTGTGCTGTGATCAGGTACATATCGGTCTGACTGCCTGTGCAGACATATCAGACTGTGAGGCATCAGTAGTCAAAGTTTCTTTCATGGCAGTGCAAGTTTGGGGTTGATGTTTCAATGTAAGTTGTACACTTATGGAAGACATGTCTCATCTATTTCACTCCAATACATTACGTTCAGGCAGTACTAGTTGGGCAAAGTTTCTTTTTTGCTGCACTCACATCATGTTTGTGAAGCTGTTATTTTACAACACGGCTGTTTGTAAGCATACTGCTATCAGTGCAATCAAAGCATGATGTCTTGGGATTACGGTGAAATCAAAAAGGTTTGGCGTAACAGTGATAGAATTGTGTTAGATCTTAACAACAGCACAGAAAATATGTGGCCAAGTGAAGGCTACAGATGACACTCTGACTTTCAACTGAGATTGATTGCAGAAATGCAAGAAAATACAAGAAAATCACATCGACAACAGTAATGATATATAAGGGAACCTACATCACATGCGTCGTGCATTCACATAGGACAAAAAGCTTAATTGTTTTGATAACAAAGCGATAGATGGCATGCTGGCGTAATCCATGTGTAATCAAGCAATCTCTGGTGCCTGTTGTTTCCTACGTACGTAATCTGGGAACTGGTTCACCCCAACACCAGGCACTGATTGAATAGTGCTCTGTAGTCTCACACATGCTGCTTGAAGGGCTAAGTGCCCGCAAGATTTAACATGTCTACTAATTTGTCTAAATAATACTCTACTAATTGACAGAGTAAGAAACAATACTGACAGCAAAGCCTGGTTTTTAAATAAGCTCAGAACACTAGATGTAACGATTTGTGGTTCAATGTCAGTGCCCTCCATCTGGTAATAAATCGCTGTGTGCAGTGCCTTTGTTCTTTTGTATGTACATCTGTGTTGTAGTATTTGAGTCTGAATGTGCAGAAAGTTTAGGCTAAAATATGGTGCTTGGTTCATCTTTGCTGCATATATTGCAGTGTCTGTAGTATGTCCAAGTTTTCAGGTTCAAATTGCGGCTCTGGCAAGCACACTTTGATTGCGTTCATGTGGCAAGCTTGAGACAAATGCAACCCCCATCCCATTTTCATTTAGTAACTTCCGCAGCGTATTAATTTAGAGATGAAAAGTCTCATTTAATTTTCGATTGACCAAAGTCATCGCTTGTTGCCTCCGCACGTCATTAGTGTGTGAGCAGCAAGATATTCATGTAGCAGCGGCACTTTATATTTATTGTCATTTTTGTGATTTGCAAACCCACGGTGGTCCTGCTGAAATCTTTTAATTTAGGCTTATCAGTTCAGTTTGTTGCATGTGCGCAGCAATAATGAATGCTGTAGCCACATTGAGATGGCACCACCACCCACATCTAGTTCTTTGTTAATTCCCCTGTTTGAAAGGATAGGGCCACAAGTCAGCCGAGATTTGTCACGTTTTCTGTGGCATAACAAAGCAAAATATGGTTGTGTCGATTTTGCTTGTCAGTACTTAGTGTTATTACACCTAGACGGCACCATATGAGTTTGCATTAGCGTTTCATACTTTCCTGCCGTACTAAAAAACTAGTTACTACCACGCAGTGCACCCTTTCTTAGAGTTAGTGTTGCGACACACACTAATGTAGGTGTTTTATGCTACACTAAAACTTGCTGCTATCGAAGTGAAGGGTAAAGAGCATTGTGTATCCCTAGATACATAAAAACAACAGGAATGGGAAGGGAAATACAACAGCTCAAAGCAAAAGTATGCATATCATGAAGACTGAACTAATACTTTCTCAGCAGCAAAATGTGATAGCCATGTGGCCACTGCATCAGACACTTATTAGGCTGGGAAGAAATGCGCAACTTCAATGGAGGCTCTGCATTGGAGCCATTGTTTCTAGCTCTTTCCTGGCAATCTCATCGGAAGAAAAAGCTTTTTGAGGTAACCAACTTGACTGGGCATCACGTGCTGTTACGCTGTGGTGTGGTGTTGTAGCCTCATATCTGCAAAATGCTCTTAAGTGAACTTTAAAGGCTCTCTCTAGTGGGAACTCTGTAATTATTCACTTAAATGCACACTTTGTGTTCTGTGGCTGATGGCCTGACGCAAAAAAGGTCTTCGCAATGAGGACTTACGGTGTGCAGCATGACTTGAGAACTACTGGCAACTTAGGTATTCAAAGTTTTTATGTTGTTTCCACATTTTCGCTCCCTTTTGAGCTTACGCTGACACACTGAATTGTGTGTACTTTATGTTTAGATGTTGATATTGAGTGGTGTAGCTATCTATACTTACATATGCAAATGAACTGCTTTTATATTTTGAATTATTGCGAAAGCTGTTATGTACGTGCAGCTTTATCATGACGGGTCGTCAGTCATTGTTTGGTCATTCTTACATAGTTATGACTTTTGCGCGTCTTTCATTTGCACTTGAAGGCCTACACATTATGCAAATCAACGTGTGATATGGGAGAGGGAAATATATAGGTATCTTTACTAAGCTGAGCACGGCATGTATATTTTTATTGCTTTCAAGTGGCAGCTGTTGCAATTGAACATTGGGCATGTCACTGCTCTCCCCATGTCTCTGCAGCTGCTGTGCTTGTCTCACTTATTGCGGTGACATGCAGCACAGTATCATTGACTGGGTTGGTTGGTTGGTGCTTGTGCAAACATATTGGGCGTGCTACGATAATGCACATTACACGATTCCGTTTTCGAAAGTGTTGCTCATTCAAAGATTTGTTGGACTGGTGTCTGTGATATGTCTTCTTGGAAACGGGGCAATGACTGGTGGGCACAGTTACACACAACAGCGTAACTTCTTTTAATACTTTTGTCGGTACGAACCACAAGCTGCGGTTCCCCACTGATTGTAGCAGGTGTTGTAAGTAGAAAACCTGCACAAAAGCAGGGTGCACCGGACAAAAGTTGGAATGGCCTGCACTGGAAGCAGCACTCTTTCACGGTAACAGTGGCACTAGCAGGCCTTGTTCTTAACCACTCATAAAAGCTCTATCCATGATTACAATGCTTCTCTCCCGATGTAGGCACACCTGGTTTAAAAGAAAAAAAAAAAAAGAAACCTAGCAGACAAGCTGTCAAACTCTCAAATGAAACTCGACGTAGCAGTTGCTGTCGGTTTAATCTCTAAAGCCACTGTTCTGTGTGCCACCTGCTGCAAATGCAAAAGACAGAAATATTTTAAGATAGGGTAGATGTGGCAGTGTCTTTGTTACAGCAGTGCATCATTAGTGACAAACTTGATTGAATGCATTATAGCCACTTATTAGTTGTGCATAATTTGCTGATGAACTCTCTATTATGTCCAAATTCGTTTCAGGCAGATGCATTCCTGGAAAGAAATGCTTTGATATTCCTTTTAATACTTTTCTGAAAAATGGTAAGCATAAGGCAGAGCCACCATTTTATTTTGTGACAGAATTTCTCAATGAATTCATCTCTGGGCTTATCTTGAAATGGCTGCACTTGTGCACTTGTAGCCGCCGCGGTGGTCTAGTGGTTACGATGCTCAGCTGCCAACTGAAAAGGTGGGGGTTCGACCCTGGCTGTCGCATTCTGATTGAGGCAAAATGCATGAGGCCCATGTGCTCCATGTTAAGGTGTGCTCCATATTTAGGTGAAGCCATGAGGCTTCATATTTAGGTGCACATTGAAGAACCTCGGGTGGTTTAAATTTCCGAAGCCCTCCACTACTGCGTGCCTCATTATATTGTGGTTTTGGCACGGAAAAAAAACCAGCAATTATTATTATTAATGAGCACTAGCAACTTGTGTAAAATATTACTTACCAATTTTTGGTTGTATTATTTGTTTACAAGTGTTTGAAGTGCTTCCACTATTAACCAGCTTAAAAAAAAAGAATTTTATTTCCCAATTGCAGTTCCTATGGCTATTTGAAGCAGGTGGTGCAATTGCTGCTAAGAGGAAAGTATGAATTGTGAGAAATAGCTGCTTATGATAGTTCTTCATGACAAGCCAGGCAGGTGTGCCTTAACAGTGAAAAGAACGTTTAGCATAGAACCCCTCTCATATATAGTAGACTTGTCCAGCTCTAAGTTCTTGCATCGCCTTGTAACATTTAACTCTCGGGCTTAACTTATCAACGGCTTTGAGAGGCCTTGACACAGAAGAGGCCCTTAGAAAGCCTTATGAAATGTGCCGTCTTACCTTCATCTAAAATTATTAAACTGTGGTCCGTACAAGAGACGTTCCACATTGCTGGTACTCTAAACCTTGGGGAAAGTGTTGGGAAGCTCTTCAGAAGGCTTTCAACACCATCCAACAGAAATCTTTCGCAGTTCTCTCATGTTGCTTTTTTTTTTTGTCCACTTTTATCACATTCATGTTCCACCCCTTGCTTTGTCATGGTTGTTACCCTTTGTGCTTATATGTGCATCCTATGAGTGACAATCGCAACGATATTCACCTGGGACTGAATGCCTTCACACTCATATATTATTTTGAGTCCTGTTGTTTGCACCACAGCTTGGGTCTTGATTGCATTTTGTTGAGCCCAGCATGTTCGAGAAGTGCATACTGTTTCATGATGAAGGTAGCACGACAGTACAGACGGTGCTTGCAGCTGAAATTTATTGAAACAAAATAAAAACATAGGTGCAAACCAACTGTGCAGCCAAAACACGACATTGATCACTTCATGCAAACTGCATGCGCGTGTACAAATGTGGGAATTTGTTTGTTTATTCATTTTCTTGCAGTGTTAACATGGCATTACGGCAGAAATCACAGTACATATTCAAATTGACTAAAAATGACACAAGCAGAAATCAGATATAAGCAGACCAACAAAACAAAAGTTATTCAGCAGCACAGTTGTTCTCGGATGGCAGTCTATATACATGCCCTCATAATTGCAGTCAGTAACAGCTTTAGCTAGTTGTTCCTTGTAGAAACAACGTGCTGTGCGATAATTTCAATGCATTGCTGAAAAATTCATGAAGTAAAGCACTGTGCTAATGCACTGCATTTTGTAGACCTTCCAGGTTTGTTTGCAACATAACACAAGGTATGGGGGCAGGAGGCCAGCTTTATTTTGTACCCCAATTTTTCCAAAATAAAAATTGCATGAAAGAAGCAATTTTTTCCTGAATTACTATCCTCTCTAAGGGGTGCTGCCCAATGATTTTTTTTGGTGAGACATTGCTGCATGCTGCGAAACAAGTGCAGTGACTCTATTTTGAACACTCTTAAGCATAGTACATAAATTAGCATACCAATGGTCCCAGGCTATGCAAGCGTACTCCAGTATAGGTGTGATGTTAGTATATAATAAAGCATCTCACAGTTCGTTGTGCATTGTAAAAGTTTCCCTAATGAATTTCAACATCCCACTTGCCCTTGTAGAGACATACTCAAGTTCCTTTTTCCAAGTAAAATCAGAAGAAAAATAAATGTCCAGGCGTTTATAAACTGAAAGTCTTGGATGTGTTATTAGATCTGAAGTATGTGCGGCACTAACTGGATAATGCTTGCGTGTAAATGATACACATGGGCATTTGTAAGAATTCAAATACACGGCCCATTTTTCTCACCACAGACGAGTGTGGTTTAAGTCTCGCTGCAAAAGGGTTATATCTGAAGGACTGTTAATTCCACAATGAATAGTGCAGTCATCAGCAGGCATCAAAATATCGTAGGCAATTATGGCATCACTCTGGTTGGACATTCCTGCATCAAGAAATGTAATCTCGCTTCGCAGCAAGCACACAGAGGGCATCGGTTTCACCAGCATCCTTTAGTAGAAGCACTTCCATTATTTCAAAAACGAGTTCATCCTTGTGTTCAATAAACTTGTTCGACACCGGTAAGCATATACAGAACCCAGTCACATAGCTAAATGCATTCCACAATTTCGACTAGTATGTACTCATGCTCTCTCAGACTGATGTTTTGGCAGCATTCTGTCTGGCCTGTGCTTGAGACCTGTGCTTTCCTTGTCGTGAAGGAAGATCAGTTTTCTATTGGCGGGATAGTGATGGCGTTATTGCTGACAATATTTTGACACTTGCGTTGTAGGTTTGTTTCACCCCACTCCCGCTTTTTTCTTTCTTTATTGTAGCTTGCATGAAAAAATGAATGTTTTCTTTTGGTGATTACATATGCAGTTGGTCTGTACACAGCTTTTCACGGTTTTTCTTTTTTCAATACATTTCAGTTGCGAGTAGGCACTTGTGGTCTCTTGTTTTACTCATTCTTTTGTTTCGGGCTTCCTCCATGTCATCATGAAACCGTACCAACCAGCCCAGATATCAACCTTGCCGTTCTCTAGTTCTTCCCCATGACATGTAATCACAATACGTTTATCTTTTGGAGTGTGCTACGCGTTATAGCTTGTGCTTTACAGTGCATGTGTGATATTTTCAAACCCGTTCTTCATTGCTATGTAAATAGCTTTTTCACATTTTCCATGCTGCTATTGTCAACCTATCTTCTATTGATGGCTGTCATTTAGGATTTTGCCTTCTGCACCATTTACTAGGGTTCAGCTTTGGTGTTAGTGGTGACCTTGCAGCTGAGCCCAGAAACTGTCGGGAACCACATGCACAGGCATTGTGATGCAAGTTACTACAATGTACAATGCATTTATGTATGACTTTATGTCCATTAGAGAATAAACACTGTTGTGCTGAAAAATTATGTTAAACTGTTGTATCATTTTGTGCCCAGTCTGATGTGTTTGAAAGCAATAATGATGGTCTCCTATTTCCTCCAACAGAAAAGCCCCAATAAGTCTATTGTGAAAAAAACAAAAAAAACATGGTTGATCTCTCCGTCATGGGAATCGGTATAGCACGAAAGTAAAACGTGTCCTTACAGAAGTAGCTGAATGTTTACTGTACATTGATATAAGAGAGCTTGCACAATGTCTATTGGTGTTTGGCAGCTATACCACTGTTTAACGAGGATGCACCCCGTTGACGCTTGGTGGTACAACTTTATCCCGATGACTAACGTCCATGATCAATGATTAAACAAACCCTTGTGGTAGCTGTAGTAGTTAACGGTGAGACCGTAATCGGAGAAAAGCGGTGTGACAGCCAAAAGAGCGTCGCTGATTGGGCTCGGAACTTGGGCTAAGGTCGCCATCCCACAGCATGTTAGAGTTCTTGAACACCACGGCCGGACTAGAGGGAAATGCAATGTGCATCGTGTCTCCCCTGTAACCCGGCCGCAATTTTTTGGGGGTGAGTGCAAGTGGGGAGCACGCTGTTACTACCAGGCAAGGCAGGCATGCGTCGCAAAGCTATTTTTGGCATGGATGGATGCTATGAGCGAGGCCGACATTTGGGCTAAGGTCGCCACCTCGTGCCATATGACAAAAGTGCACTTCTATTGGAAACGGGCCAAATGGGATGGATGTGTAGCAACGACGCGTTCCAGGGGCCAATCGCGGAGGCCACGGTCATGATGCATTACTTCACTTTACTGCTCCTAGAGGGCGACACCACCCTGCCGACCAAGAGCACTGAGAGAGGAAAGTGAGATGTAAAAGGTGCGTTTGTAAAGCGTGTGAGTGTGTTAGCGTTTGAGTGTGACCGTGGCCCTGTGGATAGCATGCCCGGCATCTGTTGTCGTGGACCGAGAGGTCATGGGTTCGACTCCCGTTGACGGGACTTTTTTCCTTTGCCGTCTGATCGTATGCATTTTTTCGACGTCATTTCCGTGACAGAAATACGTCACTGAAGTCTTGATGGACCCCGGCATAAGACACTTTCGTGTTAAAAAAAAGGTATAACATTAAAATACAGAAATATTTTCCTCTTTTGTCCCATTTGGACCCCACACATATATTCGATTTACATGTCAAGGTCATGTTTTAATTGGCAGGTATTGGTTTTTACTTTGAATAGTTTCAGGCACTGCAATGACAAGGCTAAGGGCAAGAATTCTGTATTGATGTAGGTCATATATATGCCATTTTAGGGTCATAGCCAGGATTTTAGAAGGCGAGAGGGGGTGTGGTGTGGATTACACAAGCTACGCCTACGTACTGCCCATTTTACACTGTTAAACACAAATGGGGCATTCGCACAAATCAGACAGCAAGTACGAAGCAAAAACTAAAGAAAGATTACAGAAAATGTAACATTGCAGTGATAAGCAAGAGTTATACTGCAATGTAATGCACATCAAACTACACACAATAATTACACAGGGCAATGACTAGCATGAAAGCCTTGTATGGCTCGTGAGGCGAGGAATGTGATGTTTGGCACCATGGCACACTCAGTCGCGTGACAGTGTCAATGCAGACGACATAGACATACTTAATTGCGTAAGAGCAGCATGGTACGTGTCATGGAGAATATTTCCAGAGGTAGTGGTCCCGGTGTGCGTGTGTGTGTGTGCGCATGTGTGTGTGTTCGTGTGCGCATGTGTGTGTGCTATGCGTATGCAGACGACCGTTATCAGGCACCCGATGGGGTGACGGGATAATGAAAAGCGGATCTAAGGAGGACGCTGTAGCCAGGCCTACTGGTTTGTGTCATCTGCCACGAAAGTACACTACACCAGAAGAAGTCGGAGAAAACCAAAATGCTGCTAAATGTGCTAGACAACCTGAACAAGGGATACTACCACAAGTGTCTACGTGACCGATGATGTGAAGACTTCAACATTGGTGCTAACACTTTCACCTTCAAGTGTTCTTAAATCGGGGACGCTCACATTTTCAACGTGTGCTGTGCCTATGTTGTGATGAGGTCATCATCGTCATCCTATCTCGCATCAACTGCAGGACGAATTGGCCACTCCCAGTGATTTCCAACCCACCCTGTCCTGTGTTAGCCAATTCCATTTTATGCTTGCAAATTTCTTAATGTTGTTCTGTCTAACCCTTTGCCATCCTGGGCTGCACTTCTCATCTCTTTGTATTTATTCCGACACTCTAATTGACCGTTGGTTATCCATCTTTCTCATGACGTGACCTGCCCAGATCCAATTCTCTCTCTTAATATAATATCTACTAGGATATTGGGTACTGCTCCTGTTTGGTCCCTGATCCACTCTACTGTTTTCCTATCTTCTAGATATACAGTTTAAACTGAATTCAATAAAGTGATTACTAGAGGCTGGATTTTTAGGCACTAAAAAAGCGCGTTTTAGGCGCAAAAAATAGGCAGACAAAACAAGGTTCTGGGCCTCCAATATCGTAAATATAGGCACAATAAATTTTTACATAAATGCAAATAATTTCAAAGGAAGATGTGCGCGGCCTTTATTTGCGACAGGAAAGCAGAAAATGTTATTGTTTAAAGGGGTCCTGCAACACTTTTTCAGCATAGTCAGAAAACGCTGCCGATCGCTAGTTGAGGATCCTGTGAACACGCAAGCCAAATGTTATAGCGCAGCACGCAGCCTGGAACTTCCCAAGCAACATTTTATCCTTGGCAAAATGTCGGCCTGACGTCGCTGGCCAACTGCACTGTCGTTGGCCCAACCTTGGCACCCGATGTAGGGCCGGTCTCGGGGATTGACATTGGCCTCATATGGGCCTGCGTCGGCACCCAGTGTAGGCCCGTCCACCGTGGCCGACGAGGCCGAGTGCATGCCGCTCGCGGGTTGACTAATGCCCGACCTTACATAAGCGTCGATTTACCGACGGCCGTGGGTCGGTTGCGGACGTTTCTCGCTAGTATTGCTCTGCTTTTTTTTTCTTATTTTTTGTGCGTGTTCTAACAAACCGCATCAATTGTTTTTCTGGTGTGTTGATGCGTGTCGTATTTAATGTGAACGGGCAGTTTATAAAGGCGTTTAACTCTATCTGAATTAATTACGGCAGAGTGCACATGTAAGACGGAATTAAACGCCTCTAACGGTCTGCACTTGTTAACGTGTTAATACGTAACACACAATAAAAGAAAGACGTGAATATAAGTTTTCTCTCTTTAGATCTTTATTTTGCAATTGTATAGATGCACTAATTTTCCATGCAACATTGTTCGCACGGAGCGTTTGCATCAGCCCTTGTGCAACGCAACCGTACAGTCCATGTGATCACGGCATGATAACGCTGACATATATAAATATAAAGACGACGGACGGCATTCCTGTTGGATCGGCTCCCTTCTTTCGGCCACTTCTCGTGCTCTTGGCCCTGTGCGCAGATGCGACGTTTTACCGTCGAGAGGTGAGACTTGCATTTTTCTTCTGTCGGGAAAAACTGAAAGAAACAACAATGAATAATACTGTGAGAAAGGTAGACTATTACTTGACCAGTTGCACAGACATGTCGCGTCTAGAAACTCTATTCACACAACTAAACAAAATAATTTTGTCGCTGCACAAATAAGAAAAACACTGCACTTACAATAAATGCGAGTGTGCTGAAATTCCGAGAAGTGCTTCAAGCTCCACAGCGCACAAACTAGATAATATGTGGAGAGAGGGGATCGAGGTTTTCGTTGTTTATGTCACTGGAAAACAAATGGTACAATAAATAGATTAATGAGAACACAATCTTACCTTCAAAGCAGCCGCGGGCCAGTCACATATTGTGCAGTCGGCATTTACAGCACACCTGCGACCAAATTCAATGTGAAAAGCGATTGCGTGAGACTTTCGTAACCAGCAAGCATCTTACCAGAGTTCTTTTCAGTTGGCGAGAGCAGCGCAGCACGCTATTCACACTACAGTCCTTGTTGCAGGGTTCCCTAGAGAAAACGGCAAAATATGTCACGGTCTTACAATAAGATGCCACAAATAAAAAACAAGAAAATCTGACATATTTGCCCGTCAACGAAGTCTTGGGTCCACGGACAAATATAACCGCCGTTCGCCTGAACATTTCTGATTATGCCAGCTAGAAGAGACGACCAGATTGACGCATCAATTGTGCAAATAAAATTTGATTTTGTCGCTAGACAAAACTCACCATGCGATACAGCGAGGAAATAAAATGCCACTTACGAGTTCGCTTCAAATCCTCGGCAATGGGAGAAGGCCGCCTCCAGGATCAAGGCAAACGAAATGCCTCTGAGTGCTTGCCCGTCTCTGTGCAGTGTTTCAGCACGTCCTCGCTCGAAAGAGCTACAATTTGGCGGGAACTGACGCATAGAGCTTGCTCCCCTCCCCAGCGCTGTGACAAAGAAAAAAAAAAGCGCGAGAGGTGCGCATACCGTTCCTCCTTTCAGGCCTTGTCATTCTTTCTGGGACAGAGATCTCACCACTTTTTTTTTTTTTTTCGGAGGAACGCACGTGTTGCTTATATCAGCTCTTTCGGGTGAGAAAAAAAAAGGAGCGGGAAATTTCAACTGAAGCACATGCCTGAACATTTTAGGGCAGCGCTAATGCGTGCAAGAAGCGGATCGAATTTGAATTGAACCGTTTTCGTTGTTAACACAAAATATCGTTGGTACTCTAACATTAAAACAAATTAACATGAAAACCATAAACTGAGCATCAAGTAGAAATTTTAAAACTCTTCAGTGTGTGCGGACTATCGAATTCTGGCTCTGCAAGCGACGTATAGCTTATGACCGTAGAAATTATCGTATTTTTACGCTAATTTCGTGTTTATTTGGGCATAGATGATATTTTGAAATATTCGTATTAACGCATATGGGCTATTCCCGAAGACCGAATCAAGTATGACGATATTCGATTCGATATTCCAAATGTTCAATCTTCGCACACTTCTATATAACCATTATATCTGATGTCCTCCCTTTGTCATGCGGCTCGATCAGATCAATCATATATTTATATTCACGACAGTGCTAAAGCGTGAGCACCGTGCTAGCGTTCCAGAAGTGCCGAACTGTCCACTTGAGCTCATAGACAAGGCGGAGGCGGGGATGATAATTTTCGGTGGACAGTTCAAAATCGTAGATATTTTAATAGAGCCTAGCGCGCTATAGTATCACGATCAAAATTAAATTTCTGCTCGGCACTCGCATTTATTCCCATTTATTGCTGTTGTTCAACTCAAGTGCTTTGCATCTAATGCATGCAAAGGCGGTACGTTTTCTTGAGCTTCAAGCAGAAACCGTAAACGCTCAGTACACTTGAAAAGCACTCATGTCGTACCACTGTACATTGAGCATATAAGTGCTTCATCATAAGAGGTAGGGCTTGATCGGTACTCATGACAATGCGGCGGAGGATTCTCGGCGGCCCGATCGCTAAAGGTTGCGAAGTTTCTTGCGAAACAGGTGAAAAACTTCGACATTTAAATTCCGCCCCTAACCAACTCCGTAATTGTACCTTTTCCTAGTCAAATACTTAACGTGCACATCAGAAATATTCGGCTGGATTCGGGAATGCTGAGGCACAGCAAACATAACTTTAGTGCTGGGGTTATTGATTGGAGCAGAACTGCAAATGCGACATCATTCTTAGACAGATGGACATTTAATAAGCTGCAAGAACGCCAGATTTTAAGATCACTTGGCAATTCAGCTTTTCATATAATCAGTTAGAGCTTTCGCGCCCCTGAAACACGCAGCTGAAATTTTCCAGCAAGTTGTACAGTCCGCGAGATCTCTATTTCGCACGTTTCGTGTGACGAAATTAATATTTTTGGGGCTCGCTATAAAGCAGCCAAAACCTTTCCGATGGGAGAAAGATTGAATTAATTCATTTTCAATAAAATTTATTACTAATAGATGGTGTAATGTACGTGGTCGGTTACAATCAACGTGCCATTTGCGAACTATTTCAGTCAATTCTATACCGCAGCCCAATGGACCATTGTAAAGCCACATTAAAGATAAATTCGTGTGATTGCACTTTCTTATCCTTATGTACTTCCTGGTGGCAAATACATTGATCTCCAGAGTGTTCAAATCTTGCGATTTCTCAAGGTTATAAAAATATTTTAACGATATGTCTCCAAACGAATAATTCTTCACAACGCCGACGAATTCCAACTTCCCTATTGAGTCAATGCATGCGCTCATCATTATGGCCATCGCATGTCTAGTCAGCATCCGAATAATAGCTTAACTTCAGTCAGTTCAGAGCAAAACTCGATGTTATTCCTTAGCCGGAAGTTTCCCTTACGTCTGTGGTTGACGGTCATTGCTGTTTTCCTTGTTTGACCAAAGGACGTCATCGCGTTTGTAGCTGCACTACATGACTTATTCCTCAACATACTGCCCGAACGCGCTCGCGCTTGTTAGCTCGAAACCTAAATGTTGAATTTCAAAGTAAAATTGACCGGTGTTCAACTTGTCACTCGATCAGAGACGAATACTTTTCACCACGTCGCGTTATTTTGCTCTGCTTTCGATAACAACGGCGTTAGATTGATGAGCTCTGCTGACAAATCCTCATCACTCTATGCAGCCGGTGTAAGGCTGGACAAATATATAAATCAATCTAACGGTGTCGAGCAGTGCACCTGGTCCCATGTGGTGCGTCGGCAAGGGACTTGATAATTAAGCTCTCATATATATATATGTGTAGAAACGTACTGTACGCTGCGCAGACAGTCAGCCACACACATCGTCAACGGCACGTGAAGCGTCTACTATTAGCAATGTAATTTTATTACTTTTTTTCGTTTTGCATGCGAGGCACCGTCGACGGCAGATTACCGCGAGGCACTAGCTATGCATTTGTCTAATGCGTCTTGAAATATAAAGCTACAGCGTCCATAGAATCATAGAAATATAAAGCTACAGCGTCCAGTTTTAAGCACGTGTTGCTCCTATGGATAATTATTATTCTGTGAAATAACGGAACTAGCAAACATTTTATTAACATTGATCCAACAGAACAGCAGTGTGCGTTGCGCGTTACCCGCCGCAAATGCTCCATTATATGCGATTCTTTTATACGTATGAGTAAGAAGATTAGACAAATCCGCGGAATGTTTCTCATGCATTTCCATGCATCATATTCGCTCGCTTATCTTTTTGTTTAGTATTTTCAAGACGTATAAAACGACCACAATGCGACTTCTGACTGGCATTATTTCATATCTTGAGGCAGTGATATCCTAATTGTGCAGTATTTTAACTTCTTTATAATGTAGGTTACGGTGTACCTGCTTTGTCTTTTATTAAAAACAAGGGTTCATTTTTATTTGAAATGCTGTGCTAAAAGGATGAATGTCACAAACATATACAAGGCGACCTCTGACAAAGTGATGGGATAACAGAAACTTTTCAAATAGGCATATCGGGGAATATACCCGTCGTAATAGTTCCCTGGTTTCAGCCAGAGCTTATTATCTGTGGGAGGTAAAGGTGTAACTACATTGCACAATAAAAAAAAATAAATTCGCTTTAACTTAATTGAAAATTTGTTGCTACCTAGACGTACACGCGTAAATTTTGACAAACGCAAGTCTTTAGCGGTGCTGTTTCGGACGTGTCCCATTTTCTTATCTTGGCGGCAAAAAGCACTGCTGGGCACTGACGGCGGGCCTGCAGATGTGCGGCTTCTTCGAAAGAGGAGGCGGCTCCACGCTGAGAAAGAAAACCGGAGAACAGCGGAAAAAAAGAAGTTTCCCTCTCCCCACCGGGACCTTCCGGGGCGCGGGCCGCCGTAGCGCATGTTTTTTTGCTTCTTTTTTTAAATGTGCTTTTCACTCCACGCTCTATACTGTAGAGCAGCGCGGTTCCTTCTGACCCTCTTCTTTCCCGCACTTTTCCGCCTCCTGCGTTTTATTTTTCACAGCACGAGTCTTCAGTGGATTGCCATTGCTATGTGTTCGTTCTAACAATCTTGAAAGAATATTTCTTGTTCGTGT
Organism: Rhipicephalus sanguineus; assembly: GCF_013339695.2. Lineage (NCBI taxonomy): Eukaryota > Metazoa > Arthropoda > Arachnida > Ixodida > Ixodidae > Rhipicephalus > Rhipicephalus sanguineus. Next base: position 42,749 of record NW_023614175.1, on the reverse strand, counting down.
ATTGGTACTAAAATCTTACATTGCGGCCACGCCTTTTGATGAGTTTTTTTCACATAGCATATATGGTATTTCCGCTTGCCTGACTTATCCGTCAGCGAAAGATAAGAACTTTTACTCATTACATTGCGCAAATTACATAATAAAGGACTAGCTGTTAGAACTAAACACTGCGTCTCTCTATCCACAGACTGTTTGGGTGTGCAGCGCTGCTCGGGCAGCACGCAAAAATTTTCATGCTTCATGTTGTCTGTATACAGACGATGCTTCTTTTAGATTATACAGAATGGTTTTTAATGGCCGTTTTAGTTCAGAAATGACATAAATGTATTATGTGAGCTCGGTTTAATGCAAGCGGGTGAATTACTTGCATGAAAAAGCAAAATAAATAATCGCCTATCTAAATAAAGTTCATTAATGACCTTAAAATTACACTGACTTACCTACTGCAACTGACTAACTGTAGCCACTGAGTTTGCAATAATTGGAATGAAATCTTACGATTTAATATTTATGCCATCAAATTTTAGGCAGAAGTTCACTGTTGCTTCAGTCACGTTTATTTTTGTAAGAATCAGTTTTAAGCATCGAACAACGACAAAAGCCTAGTTTAACGCCCATGTATATAATACTGTCGCACACTTGGCGAATGATGGTCTCGAAAAAATCTTTAAAAGTAGATATGCACGCCTGGAGAAACCATGCACGAATGTAATGGCTCGCTATTATTTTTGTTTAGTCAATAATGTATTTGGATTGTTCGCACAAATAATCTCTACCACTTGGTGTAATCAGCTCAAGGACCACAAGTATGTTGTGTGTCACAGGTGATTTTTGTAATGTTTAAAAAATCACACTGTAGGAGTTGTTTACACTTCCTGCAGTGTATTTTATGCTGCCCTAAAATAATACACGCTGTTCGAATCCTCTGCCGGCAACCAAGGCCGGCACGACGTGTTGCCGACTTGTCGCCCCGACAAGCGTTTGGCGCGCTCGGCGTTCACTCGGCCACCAACGGTGGTGCGAATCGTGCAGCCGACCAAGTGCCGACAAGCGTTTGGCGCGCTCGGCGTTCACTCGGCCACCGACGGTGGCGCGAATCGTGCAGCCGATCTAGTGCCGACGTAGCTGGCAGCGCACCTCCGGCCGACCCTTTTCGGATGTCTGGTGGCCAGTGAAGTCGGCTGCCGGCTATTTGCCAGTGATCAGCCAAACGTCGGCAGTCGGCCAGCGTTGCTTGGGTTGCAATTCTCAGAATCAGCTAGAAATCGTTCCCTCTTGTTTCTGCAAATGATGCCATATACAATTTAACGTCCACTGGCTGATATGAGCATCGTGTGCTGCATAGCTAGCGCGGCCGCCACGAGAGGCCGCAATGTGCCCGCATGCGCGCTGGCGGTCACACTGAAAGTAACATGGCCGGGCAATTGTCCTTTGTCACGCACGATTGCAGAAACGGTCTCTCCGCTTATTCTGTAGCACGGTGAGTCAAGTGTCCACTGTCGAATCAACACAAACCTCTGTGCCTTTCTTTTCGGCATGACTGAGAAGCGTAGAGCAGGAGCAGGCATCCAGGTCGCTAAAAGACCAGAAGGATTCTCCCTATTGGCCGGGTCGAATCGCGTAAAAACCAGTTTCTCCCCTGGCAGTGAACGCCTTAAAAAGTAAATTACAAACTAAGCAATAGCTGCGTGCACATCGCATTTTTTCTTTCTTCTTTGCTCTTCATTCTACCCTGACTGCTCTCCGAAATTTTGCATTCGCCAACCACTCGCACCATGTCAGCATGGCGACAGATGCTCGCCGGCGCGTCCCATTTCACTGTTGCTAGCGGTTGTTTTCCGGGAGTTTGTTGAACTAGAGGACTAGGTTGAACCCCATAGAGTTCTGAAAAGTCAATGTTGCGTGGTAACGTGAATAACGGGCTCAAACGGCACCGGGAAGCGAAAGTTGAGGTTAAATAGTGTTCATATAGGCGCCAGTTTTGGAAATGGGCATTCACTTACGGGCACAGGCACGAACGCCAAAAATAGGCATTTATAGGCACTATAAAAACACTACAAAAGCCCTCCTGAGTTTCTAATTCATGCTCATACGACAAAGTGGCGTGATAGGAGCGTAATGAGCAAAATATCCATTTGCCTAAAATCCGGTCTCTAGTGATTACCATGCTCAAATTGTTTTGTTAAATCTGGAAGTGCGTAAGTTCGAGAAAAACATTTTTCAGTCCTTCGAAATCTAAAATTGTAGCTTAGTGACACACAACAGCTACTGCGGCATCTTATTTGCCTCTAGCCCACACCTGCGCTTGTGAAACGTCCGCGAGGGCGACGCAGACGTGGAGCCTCCTAGAGTTACTGTATATGCTACCTACCTAAAGGTAGCATATACAGTAACTCTAGAGCCTCCCATGTCCGGGCCACTGACCTGGAGATCAGTGGTCCGGGCTATCCGGGCGATGCAGTCCAGATGGTGGTCGCCCGAAGATATGACAAGCTGCCGACACGCAAAGACTGGGAGAACAAGTGCAGCAGTTGTGCGAGCAGGCGAAACAAGGAAGTTGCGAAGAGATAATCAATGCCACATGTAGCATAAACTATAAGATAATGAAAGCAACCACTGTAGCGTTTCTGTTTGACCGTTTACAGACACGAACTGCCACCCCTTGCGCCATCTGGTACGTAAGAGCGCTAATGACTGTTGAGTACATTGTTCCATGTGCACGTGCTGCCTTGACAAAAGTAAATTAGTGTCATGACTAGGGCAAGCTGGACGTTTTAATGGGATCGATAAAGTGCATGCTTGAAGAAAAACCCATCTGAGTGTGTCAGAATAAGAAAGAAATCGCCACTTTTTTTTTATTCATTCATCTCGGAAAAAATTCGGCAAGTTTTGTGCCATGGATGCTTCGTCAATTCAGGTTAATAGCATATTGAACCCTGTTGGCATTGTTGGATAGCATTGAACCAGGGAATGTAAATTTCTTCGTTACATCGTGAACTTCATGAAATCGGGTATCGTTAGATCTAAGTTTTACCTGTATGCCTATAATTTTTTGTTCTATTGCATGCTGTGTGGTCCTTAACTTTTTCTCAAGTTTCTTTGTCATTCTCCAGGCTTCTGCCCCAAAATAAATGGTTGTACGCTTTCTGCTTCAGTGACAATGATAAGTTACCAGTCGGGAGTTAGCATTAAGGTTGTGTCAAAGAAGCGAGCCCTCAAAAATTCCCTTCCTTCATTCAGTCAGGAGTAGAGATATGTCTGCACACCATCTCATCCTTATGTTCATTGGGTTTTGTTTACATGACTAGGCATCATCTGTTAATGTTTTGCCATGGACAGACAGACTCTTAGACTGATTCAAGGGTCCAGTTGTCTATCATCAATTCTCACGCTGTTGCCGGACCACCTACCATTATCTTTGTCTTCTACGCATATTCATCTTCAACCATATTTTGATGCTTTCACTGTTTGTCTTCAATCATTTTTTGCAATTTGCCGCCATCATTGCTGAAGAGTACGATGTCGTCTGCAAACCGTAAATCGCCAAGATATTGCCGCACGCGTTTCTTTTTCTGTTTTCATGTTACCGACCCATTAATTTTTGAAGAACTTCTTGCTGGACGAGTTGGTGCATGTCTATGGTGGGAATCGTTGCGCATACAGTTGGGCGAACATAGGAAAAAAGTGAAGTAGACGGAAAGAGCGCAAACTATCAATTGGCTTTATTTATTTGGTCACTGCATATATATATGGATTTTTTCACATGTCCCACAGGAATAAATAGGAGAAGGGGGAGGAAAGGAGGAGGATGTACACGCCAAGCCTACCTCACATCAGCAAAAGCTGAGCAGAAGATTGCGTTCCGTGCTGTACATGGAACAAAAGTGTCGCTTACGCAGCTCATCACCCATTTCCTTAATATTAAAAGCTAACACGTCACGCGCTACTCTGCCCTTGCTCCTGCCTAGAATTTTTACCTTTTTTAATACTGGCTCGCATCCCAAGCATGAACTGCAATGAGTGGCCAAGTTCTCTCCTTTTGTTCTTGTAATTGACGCAGCATGCTCCCCCATGCGTTCATTCATACAGCGCCCTGTTTGGCCCACGTATGCTCGTCCGCACATGAGCGGGATTTGGTAAACCACTCCTGTGGCACATTTCACGAACATTTCGGCATGCTTTTTACCGCAGCCGCTTCGTCGTTCTCCGTTCTTGCCGACCCTTGGACATAAGCCGGCAAGCTTTTTTGGCACAGAAAAAACACTTGAACGCCATGCCTGTCTGCTACCCTTTTCAAGTTTTGGGCGTCTTTGTGCATATATAGCACAACGGTGAACTTCTTGCTGCGCAAAAAAATGGCAGGAAGTGGCAGATGGAATGAAAAACTCCGTAAACAGGGGATGGGTGCTCAAGCCGACGTTGCTGCGCAGGCGCTCTGTGCTGCTGCCAAGATTTTCTTTTTTTATCTTATTGAAAAGTTTCTCAGCTACAGCCGTGATGATCTCGAAGGGGAAGCCGGCTGAAAGCAGCCTATTAATTTGATTAGGAATCTATCATGCATGATTTAGTAAGAATCGATTCCAGCGCCAAACTTGCAGTTGCCCTCCTGATTATCTTGAATGCACGTAATCAAAAGTCAGAAGCTTTTTCTGCACTCTTGGTGCATATATACTGCCAGCAGATATGACGCAAACTAAATTTAATGTTCAAATCTAGAAACTGCAGTGAACCGTCAGATGGTGCGTAAACACTAAACCTTTGCCATATTGTCTAAAGCTGGTTGAAACGCTACTCACTGAATCAGCGTAGGTCATGGTTATATGCTTGGAAGTAACAATTAAAAAGTCAACTACATATTTGAAGGCCCTAAGTATCCCTTGATCAGCGAGGTCACGACTCGGGGAGCAGTCAGTGGCGGCTGAAAAATATATTACATAGGGCAGGGGTAACACAAGATCCTCTACATATGCCCTGCTGCTGAATGTAAAAGTCATTGTAAAGAAGGTAAGTGTGGCTTGTAAATAAAATCTAACAAGTACGTGAAACTGTCGATCGTCACTCCAGCATTGTTCTGGAAGCTTATATCTCACCATTTCCCTCAATGCACTCTCTGACTACCACGAACATTCATCATGAGACAATGAATAAAATAATGCTTCAAACATCCACAGAAAAAGCATAGCCTACATGAGGGTGGGTTGGCCTTAAAAAATCAGACAATGTCCCCAGAGTTTTTTGTGGCGAAAGAGTCTTCAACATGTAAGCACTCAACTGTTGCTGCAGAAATTGGCTGATGATTAGGAACTGCCACATTCCTTTCTTACTGACAATTGTTCTAAATGGCAGAGAGTCCTTACGAGTCTTTGCACTGAAGAAAACCGAAAGCGTTTTCTTTCTACAGCTAGTTATTGAACTAGCAAGCCTAGTGAATTCAAGATCCTTGCACAGAGCTGCAGCTCTGCTCTTGATTCTTGTGGCACTAGGCTTTACGTGCACGAAGTTCTTGGTGATCGCTTCTCCCACCTTTCTGTTGAATTCCTCTTCTCTTAAAACGATGAAACCAATTCTTATCGGCCTGAAGCAACCGCAGATTATTTTGCTTGAACAACAAGGCGACACTTCTAGTGGTCTTTCACATGCATGCTTGGTGGCCTTCGTGCTCACCATTTTCTTGAGGGCTTCTACACCTTCTACAAGGCATCTTTCCCGCGCTTCTTGAAACACTCCAGTTAAGAGCTAGTAGGTCGTGAGGTGAAACCAAAGGCTCGTAACTGCATGTACTTCAGGCACTTGTTTATCATGTAAGCCACTTCTTCAGGCAGCACCACATCTTCCAGGGCTACAAAGCCTCTTGGACGATTTGTCTTGCTCTCTGTTCTAGTACGGATGAGCACTTCGTTAGGGCATCGGCTGCACCAAAATCCTGTCTTCTGGTCGGCAAACCTTCTTGCAGAGCGTCCCATTACACGTGTAACCACTGCCTAGCGTGTGTCACACCAGAATGTCGAACATTTCCGATTATTTTAGATTGTTCTGATAAGCATGAGAGCGCAGCGAGAACAGTACAGTTTATTCTGCAATTATTTGTCAATCTTTATTCCTATTTTTTTCCAATATCTCACTTAAACACTTCTAGGCACCTGGTGAGTAACAATGAAGAGATTGTATTTCTTTGACAGACCCCTTTCTCGATTGCAATTTTCCTGCTTTTATTGAGGAGGAGCAGAGTGGCTGTGGAACCTTTATATGCATTAGATAATAGCATGCACGTGTGTTTCATGTACTTCTTGTTGATGCAATGCCTCCAGAACCGCTGGTATCTCTGCAGAGTCGAATACCTGTTTGTAATCTATAAATGCCACGCAAAGGGGTTTTGTTTTCGCCAGATTTCTCAATTATTTCTTTAATCGCATGAAGGTGATCTATGGTAGAGTACCCTTTCCTGAAACCAGCTTGCTCTCTACGTTGATTAAAGCCAAGTGTGGCTCTATTCCTATTTCAAGCCATCTTCGTGAATATTTTGTACTATGCTGAAAGAAGGTCGATTCATGTGCAGTTCTTCAAGTATTTCGTGCCTCCCCTTTTGTGTACATATTAGCAAAATATTGGCGTTTTTACAACTAGCTGGTATATTTCAAGTTTTTATGGCATAATGTGTGGAGCATTGCTGGCTGCTTAAGTATAAAATATCCTCCACCTTTGATTAAATTGGTAATGTAGTCACCTCTGGCCGCTTTTCTATGTGACATACCTTGTAGGGCCTCATTAATACTCAACCTCATTAATAATTACGGTTGAGGCTTCAATGTCATGTTCGATTCTGCCTTCACTCAAAGTAGCTATGATTTACATTAGAGATCTACAGTACAGGATAAAAATCGTCAACTACTCTCACAACTATACTGTTAAAATTGTTGATATCGCCCTGATTATCTTTGATGGCATGTATTAAGGTCCTTCCCGTACAAAGTTTTCTTTTGGCTGCCTTGATGCTGCCTGTACATCTTTGATATTATCGTTTTGTATGTCACCAGGCTTGCTTTTATTGGACAGTTTTGAGAGCTCAGCAAATCGTATTTTATCTGTTCATGTACTTTCTTTCATCTCTCTTTTTTGCATGAATTCTTCGGTGATTTGAGAAAGCTTGCTTACTCCTTGTCTTGGTGCGTTGCCTCCAACTTCAAATGCTGCTTCAGAAATTATTTTAGTTACGGTTTCATTCATAGTATCACCATTTTCTTCTCATTCTAAAGCATTGTACTTGATCTCAAGTGCAATTCTTCATTTCTCGTTTATTGGACGATATCTCATCCAATAAGCGTGGCTTGTTTTGCTTCAATGTACCTATTGGCGTAGAAAGTGAGCAACATCGAATAGCTGTATTCTTGTGCTACCTGTGACAGATGCTGCAGTTAACTAAGAGTTTTGTGAATGCATGGTCTGGTATTTATGTCAATAGAGGGAAATATAAGTAAATATTTTCGCTCAAGCTTTAACCACATGCGGAGCTTTAAAAACAGGCATAATGAGCATGCAGAACAAACTTTCGAAGGCTTTTATTCATTTCACTTGTACACTAAATCCTGGCCTGAAGGAGGAACTGCGATCTACAGCATGAAATGCAAATAATGAAGGGAAAAATACAGAAAATGCAACACTATACGCACACCTACTGTACTGACTAAAGGAGCCAATGTAACTCCATTCCTAAATTAAGATCAAAGGGCATATTCTGTGGGTTTTATAGGATACTACATGGCGATTTTAGAGCTCACTGCAAGGTTACTGCTGCAGATGTATTTCTACAAACTACTCTTGCTCCAAGTTGGTGAAGTGCAGCTTTGTGTAGCTTGTGAGACGAGCATTTTCTCCATGACTTCCTTATGGTGCTCGCACATTTCCAGATTTGACAAAATAATCTTGCTCAGATAATCAGTTAGGATTTGCACTGGTGATTTTGCGACGAGTGCTCTTTACAAAATTTAAGGCGCTCATGACCATATTGCTCGGATAGTGGAGTTAAACCTCCTTGAGTGGAGGTTGTTGCGGTCGGTTACACATTCCTTCAACAGTGTTAGATATGCACGATTACTGCTGCTGGACCCTAAGTCTGCAGCCTTGCACTGTTTGCACGTGTGGACGGCATAGATGATGCTCTTCATAAGAAACCCATCAATGTGAAACAGGATGGCTTGATCAGGTAATGATAACTCCTGAATGAATAGTATTTCCATGTTGTCAGTACGTATACATGTTGCTTCAGCTTTGGTGGGGCCCTCAGGCTTTTTGACAGAACCTTAACAAGATACTTGCCATCGTCAGCATTGTAGTTCGCTGTCATCAGTGTTTGCAAAAAATTCGCTCGAGCAAACAAACAATTATCATATCATATAGGCATTTAGAGCCATTTTTGAGGGATGTATGATGGAGAACAGGTTTTCTAGACAATCCTAGTGTCCCGCTAGTTAAAAAAAACTTGTAGGCTTTTCTCTCTAGGAGAGTGTCATGAAGCCAGAGAACAACAGTTGTATAGATCACAAGGCTTGCTTGAGACAATTTCCATGAAGACATGCTACCTGCCTTCGTACCCAGAATTGTGTCAAGCGCCAACATAAGTGTGCCGATAGCTGAATGGTGTTTCTTCATGTTTAGAAGGCTTAGGGTGGCTGATAGTGTCGTAAAGACATAGTGACGTATCACTTAGACACGAATTCCAAGAACCATATATTTGGGCCAATTCTGGTCCCCAGAATTTGATGCTGCGCCATATACCGAACTGCGGCACGAGCCTCTGTGAAGAACTGCACATCTATTCCCACTTTCACTATAGCGAAGTCGCCACCAGTATCATATGCCTCTTAGAGCTTTGGTGCCACTTTGAGGTGGCCTCTTTTTTCCGCTCACTTTTTTACCTCCTCGCACCCCCTGATGCTGCCTTGTGCTCCCTTATGGCTTGCAGGAATAGAAGCATCTTTTTAACCTCGAAGCACCGTCTGTACATACAGTGTATGTGTGGCTGTGTGCATTCGTTCCTGGTTTTCCAAGAGGATGTATAAATGTTTTCCTCCTCTCTCTCTGAGGGAGCATTTAGTATAGGTAGAACAGATGTACTTTGAAACCTTGCAAACTTCACTCTCGAAAAAGGCGGGTCCCAGGCCGAAACATTGAATTACGTGCCCCTGTTAGTCTGTGTGTGCACTTATATATACATATATATATATATATATATATATATATATATTGTAGCGAAGTACGTTGCTTCGTGCGTCCTTTGTCAGCGTCGAAAGCTTCCCACATCAGCTCAAAGCGGTCAACTACAACCACTCCCGTGTCCGCTGGAGCCATTTGAGGTAGTTGGCATCGATCTGTACGGTCCACTCCCTATGACTGTCGCCGGTAATCGATGGATCGTTACAGCTGTCGACCATCTGACACGCTACGCCGAAACAGCTTCCGCGGCTTCCGCATCAGCTCCCGAAGTTGCTGATTTTATACTCCGATCCCTAATCCTTCGTCACGGTGCTCCTCGTGTCATCCTGAGCGACCGTGGAAAGGCATTTCTTTCACAACTCGTTGACGAAGTGCTCAAGGCATCCGGCACCACCCACAAAACAAGCTCCAGTTACCATCCTCAAACGAACGGGCTGACTGAACGCTTTCATCGTACGCTGTCAGACATGATAGCCATGTATATCCGGATCACAGAAACTGGGACGCAATTTTGCCGTTCGTGACTTTCGCGTACAATACCTCCGTACAGCGCACAACAGGTTACTCGCCATTCTACCTCGTCCATGGTCGTTTGCCCTCTTCTTTCCTCGACGTTTCCTTCTTCTCTGCGCCTGTTAAACCATCTCCATCCACCAGTGAAGAATACGTGTCCCGGCTGCTTCACTGCCGCCAGCTGGCTCGCGTCAACACTGAAGCAAGGCAACAGGACCGCAAGCTTGACTATGATGCCTCTCATCGCGCCGTGTCCTTCAGCCGTGGCGATGAAGTGGTGCTTCTTACGCCCATTCGCACTCCTGGCTTGTGCGACAAATTTCAACTACGCTTTATTGGCCCCTCACGGTCTTGGAGCAAACGTCTCCCGTCAACTACCGCGTGGCACCCGTTGTTCTCCCAGCGGACCGCCGCTGCCGGGCTGCAGAGATAGTCCACGTATCACGCATGAAGCCTTTCGCAAGGCGTTCTTCGCTTTAACCCGCGGTCAGGATGACCGCTCTCGCGTGGGGGGGAAAGTTAGTGTGGGCATTCATCAGACACATCTACCCTCCTCGTACATGGTCATCATCATGGGTGTTCGTCGTCTTCATCTGTAGTGGGAACTCGGCTTGATTGTGATCTGTGCCTCGGGTGTGGTCGCTTCACCGTGCCTTCGGAGCCTAATAAAGGTCGCGCTAACCGTTGCGTCACAAGATATATATATTGTGAGGAAGAAGATCGGCAAGCATGAAGGCCCATCGCCATCGGCTGGCACACACCGACAATTCGCTCTCTGGCTACGCCCTGCGCGCTGCTGCTACGATCGTCGCTGCAGCGCGCAGGGCGTAGCCAGAGAGCGAATACGCGAGAGCGAGAGGTACGGGAAACTCAAGCCCGCCTCTACAATGACTGAAGGGGGACCAATGCAGCAACAACAACCCGGTGCCACGGTGACTACCGTGCTCTGCCCTGGCCCGTTCCCTCAACGCGACCCACCAATCTTCAGCGGTGCGGAAGAGCAAGATGTGGAAGACTGGCTCGCTGAATACGAACGAGTGAGCGTGATAAACCGCTGGGACGACGCAGGAAAGCTCAACTACCTGTCATTTTACTTGAGCGGTGTCGCCAGCGTGTGGCATCGAAACCACCAACGTGACCTCCCGACATGGGCTGCCTTCAAAACTCACGTGACGGAGGTATTCGGGCGTCCCGCCGTTCGCAAGCTTCGAGCTGAGCAACGTTTGCGTGCTCGTGCGCAGCAGAGCGGTGAGAATTTCACAAGCTACATAGAAGACGTTCTTGACCTATGTAACCGCGTTGATGCAGCAATGACCGATGCCGAGAAGATTGGGCATATCTTGAAAGGAATCGAAGACGATGCCTTTCAGATGCTGCTGGCGCGGAACCCATCAACAGTCTCTGACCTAGTCAGCCTTTGCCAAAGCTTCGATGAACTGCGCAAACAACGTGCAGCCACCCGCCAATCTCTACCACCCGCGACTTCAATGTCCGGCTTGGCTGTTGCTCCCGATCACACACCCCTGCTGCAACAGATTAAGGATTTCGTTCGAGAAGAAGTCGCTCGTCAGCTTTCGCTGATGCCGCTTATGCACGGCCAGTCGAGTCCTCCATTGGCGCCCGCTCTCCAAAACATCATCAGGGATCAGGTAGCCGATCAAGTTCCACCTTCTCTCCTTCAGGCTCCAACTGCTGCTCCTCTGACGTACGCTGAAGTCGCTTCGAGGCCTGTGCTACAAAGTTACGGCCCACGTCGCCCACATATGCGCCCGCCTGTATCTCCACCCGCTCGACCAGCAGTACAGTACGCACGAGCTGAAGATCCTTGGCGCACAGAAGACAACCGTCCTATCTGTTTTCATTGTGGTCTTCCTGGACATGTGGCACGTTACTGTCGCTTTCGTGTACCGCACGTCTCCAACAATATGCGTCCACCATGGGTCACGTATGCGCCACGTCAGCCCCGCCGTAGTTATTCGGACGACCGCGAATCTGCTCCTGTCGCTGAGGCACCATTCTCCTCCCGCCGCTCGCCTTCTCCTCACCGCCGTTCCCTTTCACCCATGCAACGACGGCGGAGCCCTCTGCGCCAGGAAAACTAACTAGCGCAGTTCAGGAGGCAAGAACTGCGGTGCCAGCGAAATGTCTAAGGCCTCAAATTTCCCCGAAGAACGTTATTGATGTCGCCATAGAAGGAATACGGACGCTAGCCCTCGTCGACACTGGCGCTGCTCTTTCAGCAATTGATGCCCGCATTTGCCGCCGAATCGGAAAAGTGACGACACCACTTTCTGGACTATCTCTTCGTACCGCAAACGCACAGCACGTCGAGCCGTCCGGCGCCTGCACAGCCCGTGTCGTCATTCAGAATGTCGTCTATGTCATCGAATTCATCGTGTTGCCATCATGTTCTCACGACGTGATATTAGGTTGGGATTTTCTCTCTACGCACCATGCGATCATCAATTGCGCCCGCGCCGAAATCGAGTTGTTTCCGTTTTCCCCAGATATTATCAATGACCACACAGACTCTTGTAAAATCGCAGTTTCCGAAGACACCGTTATACCGGCCTGGTCTACTGCTCTTGTCAGCATCTCTTGTATTTCTATCACCGACGGCACCTTGCTTTTCGCACCCTCTGACCTTCTACTTCGCCGCCGATCACTACCACTGCCATTTGCCGTCCTTCAGTTCAATTCTGGCACCTCTGTGATGTACGTGTCAAACCCAACGGCCGCACCAGTCACCCTGCGCCACCGTGAAAGCCTAGGGAGAGCCGAACCACTGCCATCTTCTTCAATTTTCGACATCATGGAAGACTCCGCTGACCTGGCCGCCCTTGAGACCTCGCCTCCTCAGTCACTGCCGCGGTCTTTCACACCAACTATTGCAAGCGACCTTACGACGACGCAGCGCGACCAGCTTCTTCGCTTGCTCGAAGGTTTCTCATCCTCGTTTGACTCCCACGCAACGTCGCTTGGCCGCACGACGGCTGTGTCGCACACCATCGATACTGGAAGCCATGCGCCCATTCGACAGCGTCCTTACCGAGTATCGGTGAGCGAAAGGCACGTTATCGATGAGCAGGTGAAAGACATGCTCCAACGCGGTGTCATTCAACCTTCCAACAGTCCCTGGGCCTCGCCAGTCGTCCTGGTTCGGAAAAAAGACGGTACCATACGATTTTGCGTCGATTATCGACGGCTTAACAAGATTACCCGAAAGGATCTGTATCCGTTACCCCGTATCGATGACGCCCTGGACTGTTTGCAGGGTGCGGAGTTCTTTTCTTCCTTGGATCTCCGCTCTGGATACTGGCAAGTGCCAATGGCTGACGCTGACTGTTCGAAAACGGCGTTCGTAACACCAGACGGATTGTACGAATTCACTGTAATGCCGTTCGGTCTCTGCAACGCGCCCGCGACCTTTCAACGCATGATGGACGGCATCCTGCGCGGCCTGAAGTGGCGCACTTGTCTCTGCTATCTTGATGACATTGTCGTCTTTTCCCCAGATTTTTCGACTCATCTGCACCGTTTACATCAAGTTTTGACCTGTCTCCAGAATGCTGGCCTCCAGCTTAACTTGAAAAAGTGCCAGTTTGCGGCTCGAAAACTGACTATATTAGGCCACGTTCAGGGGCGTAGCCAGAAAATTTTTTCGGGGGGGGGTTCAACCATACTTTATGTATGTTGGTGCGTGCGTTTGTATGTGCGCGTGTAATATACGCAAGCAAAACTGAAAATTTTCGGGGGGGGGGTTTCAACCCCCCCACCCCCCCTGGCTACGCCCCTGGCCACGTTGTCTCCAAAGAAGGCATTCTCCCCGATCCTGCTAAACTCCGGGCCGTATCCGATTTCCCAAAGCCCACTACCCTGAAAGCACTACGCAGCTTTATTGGCCTATGCTCATTTTTCGACGCTTCGTTCGCAATTTCGCTAATGTCATCGCACCCTTGAATGCACTTCTCCACGGCGACAATGAACTGTCTACCTGGTCGGAAGCCTGTGATCACGCGTTTACGACTCTTCGCCGCCTGCTTACATCTCCGCCAATCTTGCGCCACTTCGATCCCGGCGCACGGACAGAAATTCACACTGATGCCAGTGGTGTTGGCCTTGGTGCTGTGCTCGCACAACGCAAGGACGCCAACACCGAATACGTGGTCGCCTATGCCAGTCGTGCGCTCACGAAACCTGAGACCAATTACTCCGTCACAGAAAAAGAGTGCTTGGCTATCATATGGGCTCTTCAGAAATTTCGCCCCTATCTTTACGGTCGTCCTTTTGACGTCGTAACGGACCACCACGCTCTTTGCTGGTTGTCGAACCTGAAGGACCCGTCAGGCCGCCTCGCTCGTTGGGCTCTCCGAATCCAGGACTACGACATCCGCGTCGTCTATCGCTCTGGCCGCCGACACTCTGACGCTGACGCCCTTTCTCGTTTTCCCCTCATCTCAGACGACCACTTCTACTCGCGATCAAGATATGTCGCCGCTTGACATCCTGGACATGGCCTCAGAACAACGAAACGACCCATGGATCGCCACCATTTTGAACTTTTTGTCAAGCCCTCCGACAGCGTCGGCACCTCGCTCACTGCGACGCCAGGCACAGCATTTCGCTATCCGCGACGGACTTTTATACCGCCGCAACTACCACAACGACGGCCGCACATGGTTACTAGTCGTACCCCGTTATCTTCGTCACGAATTGTGCTCCGCTTTCCACAATGACCCACAATGTGGTCACGGTGGAGTGTCTAAGATGTACATGCGTCTCAGTCGACGATATTATTGGCGGGGCATGTACAACTTCGTCTGCAAGTACGTCCGCTCTTGCATCCCCTGCCAACGACGCAAACCAGTCTCGCACCTCTCCACAGCACCTCTCCAGCCACTCCCATGCCCACCCCTCCCGTTTGACCGCGTCGGCATCGATTTATACGGGCCCCTTCCATGCACTGGTGCTGGAAACCGATGGATTGTCGTTGCCGTAGATCATTTGACAAGGTATGCTGAAACCGCCGCCTTGCCTGCTTCAACAGCAAAAGACGTTGCATCATTTATTCTACACAACTTCATTCTTCGCCATGGCGCACCTCGTGAACTCCTGAGTGATCGGGACGTGTATTCCTCTCGGACGTGCTGCAATCCCTCCTATCTGAATGCCAAATTATTCACCGCACTACTAGCGCTTATCACCCACAGACCAATGGCTTAACAGAACGATTTAACCGGACCCTTGGTGACATGTTGTCTATGTATGTTGCCTCAGACCACTGCAATTGGGATGTTGTACTTCCGTTTGTCACATACGCGTACAACACCGCCAGGGGCGTAGGCAGACATTTTTTTCGGGGGGGGCACCTCCTTGATCTGTAGTGGGGACGAGCAGGCAGATGTGGTCGAGTGTCATTTTCTGCTCAGTATGCTATGGCAAAAAAAAATTTCGGGGGGGGGGGGGCACGGGCCCGGGTGTGCCCTAACGTGGCTACGCCCCTGAACACCGCCTGCCAAGCCACTACCGGATTCTCACCATTCTTTTTGCTTTATGGCCGCGAGCCCTCCAGCACGATTGATACAATTCTCCCGTATCACTCCGACCCTGCTGACTGCCAACCTGTGTCTGAGCTCGCCCAGCACGCTGAGAGATGCCGACAACTTGCCCGATCTTTCACCTATGATGAACAGTGTCGTCAAAAACAGCGCCATGACTCCAAGCCACCTCCGGACCCTTTTCCTATCGACTCCCTCGTGTGGCTTGGGGTGCCTCCAGTTGCTGCTCCCGGCCTTTCATCTAAGCTCCTTCCAAAGTACCACGGACCCTACCGCGTGGTTGCGCAAACCTCCCCTGTCAATTACGTGGTCGAACCCGTTACGCCATCTTCCGATCTCCGTCGTCGCGGGCGAGAGACAGTCCACATTGACCGCCTCAAGGCATATTATGATCCTCTGACCTCTATCTAGATCGCCA
This sequence comes from Rhipicephalus sanguineus, assembly GCF_013339695.2. Classification (NCBI taxonomy): domain Eukaryota; kingdom Metazoa; phylum Arthropoda; class Arachnida; order Ixodida; family Ixodidae; genus Rhipicephalus; species Rhipicephalus sanguineus. Next base: position 27,050 of record NW_023614175.1, on the reverse strand, counting down.
GGATGGCTACCTCTCCATACCGGGGGTGATTGTGAGGAAGAAGATCGGCAAGCATGAAGGCCCATCGCCATCGGCTGGCACACACCGACAATTCGCTCTCTGGCTACACCCTGCGCGCTGCTGCTATACGATCGTCGCTCTCGTAGAATCCTCAATAAACCCCCCGTAACAATATATATATAGTGAGAGAGAAGGGAGAGGGTTTGCTCCCCACTGTTCTGACACCCTCAAGTATGCAGTCATATCTGAACTGGTGTTATCATTTTGACTCCACTGTGCCCACTCTTCTACATACCAGGGGTGCAACAGCTGTGCCACTTGCGCCAATTTCATACATGACAAAACAAGCACTTTATTGGAGTCCTGAGGTACTGATATTTAGGGGAGCCGGAGCCCCCCCCCCCCCCAGATCAAGTTGATTCCTTAATTTTGTGCTGAGCTGAGCCAAAACCATGAAATTCGTTGAAATTGTTCCACGCTGCGCCAAAATACCCAACCAGCCTCAGAATTTTCTCAGTACCACTAACTTTAGCAAGAAATGGAGAAATGGGAAATCATCATCCAATCCAATCCAGACGTGCAGACCATAACCCTAACTAGTGCCTAGAATATGCTGGTATATTCTAGGCTCTAAACCTTAACTACTAGTTCACTATACCTAACCTCACTCCGAAAGAAAAGAAAAAAGGACAGCGGTTCTAAAATTTCCTGGCCTTGTTCTATCACATGCAGAACGCTTTTTAAGCCACTTTTGCCAAAGTACACCTTTGCTATGCGGAAAAGCGTACTATGGTTTAGGAGGGGCTACTAGTACTCGTCACGGGACACAGCTAATTTTGTTCCTTAATTACTCATGCGTGCATGCGCCATATAATAACGAGTACTAGTGTGATTGTTGACATCTAAAAATTTACTAGCGATCATTCAGAGCGGTGTATGATGTTTCTGCGACAATAGCATATGCAGCGCCTAGCTGTCAAATGGTTTGACAGGCTATGCGCTAATGTGGACTTCGGCATTTTTTGCACTGTGGGGTGGTTCAACAGACTGCTTTTATTGAAATAGCAGTGCTCACGTACGCGCACTGTGCACAAGTTAGGTGATGTTAACTAGTTTGTGGACATATTTTTCTTTTATAAAAGTAAGTCTTATTTGTTGTACAGCTCCAAATTTGGATTTTCATGCACCAAAAGCAACGTTTTGCTGCTCCAAAAATTGCTCCAAATCCTAATTCGGCTGTTGCACCCCTGAAATACTGATGCCACAGCATTTGTGCCACTCTTTGGCAACATCAGAAAAACTCCCGACAATACGTGGTGGCGTATGCAAGTCACACACTCACGTCAGCAGGAAAAAAGACAATTACTCAGTAGGACTGGCATTGTTTGGCTCTTGCAAAAATTTCAGCCTTATCTGCGGGTCACCACATTACAGTGGGCACTGGCCACTTTGCCTTGTGCCGACTGTCTTCACTCAAGAACCTATCTGGACATCACAGTTGTTGGATTCCACAGTCCAGTTAAAGAATACAACGTGACATCACCTACAAGTCTGAAAAGAAACATCAGGATGCTGATGCTCTTTTTCACTGTCCACTCCAATCGCCTTTCAAGACTGAATTCAGGCCACCCTCTTGGTGAGCAATTCTAAAGATGCGTCATCCACAGTTCTTTCACTCGCTCCTCTTGATCCGCTTACTTGCCACTGCAGTGTCGGGAGTCATCAAGCGCCATCTCTGACGCTCAACCGAAACAGCGAACGGCCTCGAAGATGCATGCCCTACGGTTGCTATGCGCCGGACGGTACGGTATGTGGAGAGAGCGACGCGGCTCAGGTCTCAGGTGGCACGGGCTTCAGGTATCCGGGAGGCGCGTGATCTACCCGGGTGCATTGGACGCTCGACTCGCATCGCGGTACGACGCATAGGACGTCGCCCAGTCATGTAGCGTTAGAGTTAATAAACAGTTTTAATTCAACTCTACTGCGCATCACTATAGAACATGGTGTCAGAAGTTTGAGCTACGATACCTCACGTCGCCAAGTGAGTGCTCATCAAAACCTCCTGCCATGACTGAATCAGGAACTCAAAGCGATCAGCGCATCCAACTCCAACCCCCTCAAGCCTTCAGCTTCATCGCCGAGCAATGGAGTGCCTGGAAGCGAAGGTGGGAGCGTTTCCGAACCGCCAGTGGTCTTCATCACCAACCAGACACTGATCAAATCAACTCATTGATCTACATCAGGCACGTAGCCAGGATTTTTTTTCGGGGGGGGGGGGGGGGCCCAAGGCCTAATTTTTCAAAAGACAATCTTTCCATGGCAAAAACAAAAAAAGTACCCTGGGAATATAGAGGGCTGGAAAAATTTCGGGGGGGGGGCCGGGCCCCCCCCCCCCCCCCTTGCCTACGTGCCTGATCTACATCATGGGTGACAAAGCTGAAGACGCCCTCACGGCACTTTGTCTGACAGCCGCAAACGCGAAGAAGTATGTCAAAGTCATCGAAGCCTTCGACAGTCACTTCGTCGTCAAGAAAAGCATCATCTATGAAAGAGCGCTCTTCAATCGCCGCATACAAGACGAAGGTGAACCAATGACAGACTTCATCACAGCTCTGCACACCTTAGCCGAGCGGTGCGACTACGGCGACTTAAAGGACGAATTAATCCGTGACAGGATTGTCGTCGGCGTGCGTGACCAGAAGCTGTCGACGAAACTTCAGCTTGAACAAGACCTCACACTGGAGAAAGCAGTACTTTGCGTAAAGCAGTTCGAAGAAGTCCTCAAGCAGCAACCGCATATTCATGCGGCCGGCTCCCCAGAAGGAACAGCTGCCATCGATCGCCTACATACAGCTAGCCAACCACGACGCGTCGACAGCAAGCGCAAACCAGTTGGGCAATCCCAGACTCGGCGTTCGTGCGACTGGTGTGGTAAACAAGAAACTCACTCCAGAAAAGAATGTCCCGCGTCAAAAGTGTACTGTAAGAAGTGCCGCAAAAAGGGACATTTTGCCACGGTATGCCGTTCATCGCGAGTGCTTCATCTCCAATCAGGCAAGTCTCCGGAAAGTCCGAGCTTCCTGGGAGCAATCAGAAACGGTGGAACGACCCCGTGGAGAACGCAGTTCCTGCACTTCCTGTCCGTTGACGTACAACTGTACGTCAACGGACAGGAGGTGCAGTTTCGATTGGACACTGGTGCGGACGTATCAGCCCTGCCGGAGGATACATATCTCAACCTCAGCTCATCAGCGCCGCTGCGTGAGTCTGATAAATTCCTCATCGGTCCCTCTAACGAACAGTTAGACGTGCTGGGCATGATAGAAGCAACTGTGGTTTATAAGGGAGCAACCACCTCGGAGAGATTCTACGTTGCACGCAACCTCGGCGAGCCACTGCTTAGGCTAGCTTAGGCCTCATAGAGAAGCTCGACATATTAAGGCGGGTGAGCGATCTGTCATTTAAACACAACTGCGACGCTCTACTCGAAAGATTCGCAACTCTTCTCTGGCCTTGGTGAAATCGAGCGTTCTTTCACCATCAGACTAAAGCCAAACGCAGTACCTTTCGCCATAACCTCTCCGAGGCGCATTCCCATCCCGCTGCACGACGCTGTTGAGGCTGAGCTAAAGAAGCTGGAAAATCGGGGAGTGATAACAAAAGTCCAAGATCCGTCTCCTTGGTGCGCGCCAATAGTCGTCATACCCAAGAAGGATGGTGGCGTCAGGCTCTGCGTGGACTACACCATGCTCAACAAAGGGGTACTCAGAGAGCATCACCCCATTCCAAGTGTAGAACACACGTTAGGACTTCTCGGAGGAGCGAAGTATTTCTCGAAACTAGACGCGTACTCCGGATTTTACCAAATCAAGGTAGATCCAAAGTCATCTGAGCTAACCACCTTCATCACTCCTTTTGGGAGATATAAGTTGTGCAGATAGGTTTGCGAGACGCTTACCCTACGAGGCGACCGGCAAGGGACGCGACGTTCTCCACTGCCGCAGCGAACAAAGACACTACGGCCGGGTTCGTCGATTCTCCGGCACGGCGCAGAAAAGGCACTCGAGGCAGGTCAACAAACCACGGGTTTATTAACCCAAGATGCAGCACAGTACGACAGTCACGGGCTTGCAGGCCGTAAAGGGAACTCCGCAAGACCGATCGAGTACGCTTGCCAGCGGCGCTACGACTATCACACAAAGGGCAGCAGTCGAGCACACGAACGAGAAGCCGCCTGCTAGAGCAGCGCGTCAACCTCTCGTGCTAGCCTGGGAGCATCTGCCGCGGGCAAGCCCGCGCCAGACAGAAGCGAGCTCAAGGGGGAAGGGGGTTGTCACGGGCAGCCAATGAGGACAGGCGTTGCGCAGTGACGTAAGCTAGCTTGGTGGCGTGAGCATGTGAGCATGGCGAGGCATGCCCGGACGCATGCCCGCACGCCGGGAAGCTGACGCGTGGCTTGCACCACACAAAGAGGCCTGGCGCTGCCGCCGCGGTCGCGGCGCTCGAGCCGCGCGGGGCCAACACGCGCGCTAGCTGGGGAACGAGGCGCCAAAGGGAAGGGCGCGCTCGATTCCCACAAAGTTTAACAGGATGCCCTTTGGAATCTCATCAGCTCCGGAGCATTACCAAAGGATGATAAGTCACGTACTCGAGGGCTTGAAAGGAGTCGTGTGCCACATAGACGACGTGCTAGTGTGGGGAGAGACCAAGCAGTCCCACAACGAGCGCCTTGCCCTGGTCCTCGAGCGGTTACTCAAGGCAGGTGTGTCGCTGAACTAACAGAAGTGCTCCTTCTACCAAAATAGCGTGAAGTTTCTGGGTCACATCATTGACCAAACGGCGCGCGCCCAGATGAGGGTATGGTTGAAGCCATCGTTAAAATGAAGCCGCCAACCAACGTGACAGAGATCAAGCGCTTCCTCGGGATGACCAACTTCGTATCTCGGTTCATTCCGAATTTCGGTGACATCGCGCATCCGCTGACAGAGCTTTTGCGCAAGTCCAACCATTTTGTCTGGGACGCCGCACAGCAGCAGGCTTTTCAAGAAATTAAAGAAGCCTTAACTTCACGACCCGTCCTAGCTCTCTATGACCCGAGGAAACGACTCATCGTCTCATCAGACGCCTCAAGCGACGGTCTGGGAGCAGTTCTGTTCCAAGAAGACCCCCATGGCAATCGGCGGCCTGTAGCGTACGCTTCAAAAACGTTGACCTCAGCTGAAGCAGGCTACTCTCAAATCGAGAAAGAAGCTCTCGGAATAACGTGGGCATGTGAGAAATTCAGGGACTACTTCATCGGGCTTCATTTCAAGATAGAAACGGATCACAAGCCTTTGGTGCCCATCCTTTCCACTAAACCCATCGACAGCCTAACACCCAGACTTCAGCGTCTTCGTCTACGCATGATGCGGTATGACTACGAGATCACGTTTATACCAGGCAAGCAGCTCATCACAGCCGATGCTCTCTCGTCAGCCACTCGCAACGCAGGACTCCGGAGACATCTCAGGCGAAGTATCAACCTATGCAAGTGTCGTAGGTGGCCTTTTGTCGTCGGAGGTGGCAAGCCTAGAGAAAGTTGCCATGGCGCAGAAGCGTGATCCGACATGTAAAGCTATAGAAGCCTTCACGAGAAACGGGTGGCCAGCGCACAAGAGCAAAACTCCGAAAGACTGCCGTGAGTACTGGCAATTCAAGCATGAACTCACAGTACACGACGGCGTCCTACTGATGGGCAATCGGCTTATCATTCCTCAATGCTTACGGAAGGCAACACTGAACGCCTTGCACGAGGGGCATGAGGGAGAAGTCAAGGGCTCGCGACTTGCCGACAAACGTGCTGGTGGCCTGGGATCACAAGGGACATCAAAGACTTGATAGAAAAGTGTCTCAACTGCATAGAGCATCGACAACAAAGGAGCGAACCGTTGATGCCGACGGCACTCCCGGACCGACCCTGGCAGCGGCTCGGTGTCGATCTCTTCTACGCGAAAGGTTACACGTATCTCTTAGTGGCTGACTGCTACTCGCGCTACTTCGAGATTGCGCTCCTCGAAGATGAGCGGCCTGCAACAAGCATACAGATGATGAAATCAATCTTCGCGCGCCACGGCATTCCAGATACTGTTGTAACTGACAACGGGCCACAGTTTCATCCCTGCAATACATCCGAGTTTTCGAAATTCGCGAGAGAGTGGGGATTTAAACACGTGACATCAAGCCCGAAGTACCCACAGAGCAACGGATTCGCCGAGGCGGCAGTGAAAATCGCCAAACAGAAGATAGCCAAGGCAGCTGACCCATACAAGCCCAGGTAGCACCAATACGTTATAATAATGTGTGACGTGGTTTATTGACGCGTCTTCAGGGAATGTCAACAAGAGTAGGGCGTCGGAGAGCGGCGGGCGTCAAGCAGCCAAAATCCGGGCAAGCGCGAGCTGGAGTCCCCTGCTACTCTTGACACTGCGGCTTGCTTGCCTGCTAGCTTGCTCGTGTGTTTCTTCGTCGTCCTCTCTTCACTACATTGGCCCCCGGGGAATAGCGGAGCCATCCTGGCGACTTAAGGCGTTGACAAGATAGCGGGGTCATAATATGGCTTGATCCGAGACACGTGGACGATTTCTCGGCCGCGACGGCGCAAGTCGTCAGATGGTGTCAAGGGCTCGACCTCGTAATTGACGGGAGAAGTCTGAGCAAGAATGCGGTAGGGGCCGTGGTATCGGGCTAGTAACTTGGAGGAAAGTCCAGGAGTGTTCGGCGGTACCCAAAGCCAGACGAGAGCACCTGTCTTGAAAGCAGCAAGAGGTCCGTCGTCGTCGCGCCTAAGCTTCTGGCGACCTTGGTCTTCTGTCGTAAATGAACGGGCCAACTGTCGGCAATCTTCTGCGTACCTGGCAAACTCGGAAATTGGGCTGTACTCACATGCGTCCGGTGTGTAAGGAAGCATGGTGTCCAGCATGCAGGATGGCTCTCGTCCGTATAAAAGAAAGAACGGTGAGAATCCTGTGGTGGCTTGCGTAGCAGTGTTGTACGCGTATGTCACGAAAGGAAGAACGGTGTCCCAGTTGGTCTGGTCGGATGCCGTGTACATCGTCAGCATATCCCCGAGAGTGCGATTAAATCTTTCGGTTAGGCCATTGGTTTGTGGGTGATATGCGGTCGTCATGCGGTGAACGATATTGCACTGAACGAGCAATGCTTCAATAGCTTCGGACAGGAAAACACGTCCTCTGTCGCTCAAAAGTTCGCGCGGGGCGCCGTGGCGCAGGACGAAGTTGCGTAGTATGAAAAACGCAACTTCTCTGGCTGTTGCTGTGGCCAAAGCTGCAGTCTCTGCGTAACGCGTGAGGTGGTCTACGCCGACAATAATCCATCTGTTCCCAGAAGTGGTCGAGGGAAGCGGGCCGTATAAATCAATACCGACGCGGTCAAACGGACGCGCCGGGCACGGGAGAGGCTGAAGTGTACCGGCTGGTCGTTGGGGTGGAGCCTTTCGTCGCTGACAGGCGGTACAAGTGCGGACATACTTGCACACAAATGAATACAGTCCGCGCCAATAGTATCGCTGACGCAGGCGGTTGTAGTCTTGAAAACGCCGGCGTGAGCGCTTTGCGGGTCGGTGTGAAAAGCAGCGCACATTTCCATGCGCATGTGGCGAGGTATCACAAGGAGCCACCTCCGACCATCAGACGCGTAGTTCCGCCGATAGAGGAGACCATCTCGATAGCGAAATGGGGCGCTTGGCGACGAAGAGTTCTTGAAGCGGGGTAAGCTGATGGATCAGCCAGAAAGTCGAGCATGTGGCAAACCCACGCATCCTTGCGTTGCTCCAACGACATGTCTGCGACGTCGATTGGCGACAAGGAAGCTGACGGGGAAGCTGTGTCGGACGCTAGCGGTGAGCGGGAGAGCGCATCAGCATCAGAGTGCTTGCGGCCCGATCGGTACACAACACGAATGTCGTACTCTTGCAGCCGAAGCGCCCAACGACCGAGGCGTCCCGACGGATCTTTCAGCGAGGAGAGCCAACATAGAGCATGGTGGTCCGTGACGACGTCGAAAGGGCGGCCATAGAGGTATGGGCGAAACTTAGCCAAGCCCAAATTATGGCAAGGCATTCCTTCTCAGTAACCGAATAATTGCACTCAGCTTTCTTGAGAGTTCGACTCGCGTAAGCGACGACGTATTCTTCGTATCCCGTTTCTTTTGAGCCAGTACTGCACCAAGGCCGACGCCGCTGGCGTCAGTATGGATTTCCGTTGGCGCATCAGGGTCAAAGTGCCGAAGTATTGGAGGCGATGTCAGTAAGCGCCGCAGCGTTTCGAAAGATGTGTCGCACTCTCTTGACCAAGCAGACAGGCCATTAGAAGTTGTCAAAAGATTGGTAAGAGGGGCGATGATGGAAGCAAAGTCGCGGACAAATCGGCGAAAATAGGAACACAGCCCAATGAAACTTCGAAGCGTCTTCATGCAAGTGGGCTTGGGGTATTCGGCAACGGCCCGGAGTTTCGCTGGGTCCGGAAACGCCTTCCTTGCAGACGACGTGACCCAGTATCGTCAACTGGCGCGCCGCAAAATGACACTTTTTGATGTTGAGTTGAAGACCAGCTGAGGTGAGGCACGTCAAAATCTCACGCAGGCGGACAAGGTGAGTAGGGAAATCCCTAGAAAAGACTACGATGTCGTCGAGGTAGCAAAGGCAGGTGTTCCACTTGTAGCCGCGAAGGATGTTGTCCATCATTCGTTCGAAGGTAGCGGGGGCGTTGCACAATCCGAACGGCATGACGTTAAACTCGTAGAGTCCATCAGGAGTGACGAAAGCAGTCTTCGCACGATCGGTGACATCCATCGGTACTTGCCAATAACCCGAGCGTAGATCTAAAGACGAGAAATATTCTGCCCCTTGTAAGCAATCGAGAGCGTCATCGATGCGTGGCAACGGGTACACATCCTTTCGAGTAATCTTATTGAGGCGGCGATAGTCAACGCAGAACCTTATTGATCCATCCTTCTTGCGCACAAGTACGACAGGAGAGGACCAGGGGCTCTGGGACGGCTGTATCACTGCGCGTTTAAGCATGTCGTCGACTTGTTCGTTGATAATTTGCCGTTCTGCCGCGGAAACTCGATAGGGTCGTTGGCGTAAGGGAGCATGTGAACCGGTGTCGATGTGGTGTGTGACGCTCGTCGTGCGGCCCAAGGTTGGCTGGGCACAATCGAAGGACGAGCGGAAGTCTTGCAGAAGGGCGAGGAGTTGGCTGCGATGCGATGGCGGTAGATCGTCGGCGATTGAAGGGCGGAAATTATCTGGGGCTGAAGAGTTGGGAACAGGTGACGTCATGGCGTTCAGCTGAAGGTGGTGTTGGTCCTCAGAGAAGTCCAGGGAACGCAAGAGATCGACGTCTTGTACGTGCCCCAAAGATTCCCCGCGAAGCAAGGTAACGGCGGACGTCAGCGATTGGCAACGAGCATTATCGTAGCGCCAGAATTAAGCGATAGTACTGCAAAGGGCAGTCGTAAGCCGCGACGACGGAGAAATACTTCCGACAGCGCAAACAGTGCTGTTCCGTATTGTGCGGTCGTACATGTCAGTGCTACAAGGGTCCACGTGTTTGGGGTATATCTGTGTCCTCAGCGACGACTAGTTTGGGGAGGGTCCGACGAAAGAGAGGTCTGCAGCGGCATAAGAGCTACTTCTGCACGAGAACAGTCTATGATGGCGCTATGACTCGATAGGAAGTCCAACCGAGAATAATGTCGTGGGAGCAGGACGGTAGCACAAAGAACTCGATCACGTAAAGTGCACCTTGTATGGTGACTCGCACAGTGCAGACAGCTGACGGCGCAATGCACTGTGAGCTGGCAGTACGGAGCATTAGTCCTGATAGCGACGTCGTCAACTTCTTTATCTTGCGGCACAGTGTCTCAGAGATGACGGAAACGGCGGCCCCTGTGTCAATAAGCGCAACGGCGGCGGTTCCTTCGACATCGACGTCTATAACATTTGGCGGCGAAACACACGGAGGCCTTGGGCAGTTCGACTTGCATGCAGCTCTTGCCTCCGGAACTGCAGCAATCAGTTTCCCTCCTCTGTAGCTGAGCGACGACGCATGGGTGACAGAGAGCGTCGTCGAGGAGATGGTGATCGACGATTGGAGAAGGATGGTCGATTATCAGCGGCGTACCTAGGTGGTGTGCGTGACGACGAAGGATCAGGTGTGGCCACGGTGTCGATGTGGTCACGAACCGGGGGGAGTTTCCGGGAACGAAGGTCCAGGTTGGTACTGGGAATCCACGTACCTCCACCAAATGTGACGTGGTTTATTGACGCGTCTTCAGGGAATGTCAACAAGAGTAGGGCGTCGGAGAGCGGCGGGCGTCAAGCAGCCAAAATCCGGGCAAGCGCGAGCTGGAGTCCCCTGCTACTCTTGACACTGCGGCTTGCTTGCCTGCTAGCTTGCTCGTGTGTTTCTTCGTCGTCCTCTCTTCACTACAAATGTTACTTTTATGTTCTGCTTGAACGTTGAAACAATATTGTTAATGTCCTTGAAATCAAATGTTCTACTAACGTTCTGAATAAACGTAGTAATCACGTAATCTTCAACATTAAATAAACATTCCTAAAATGTTTCGATAATGTATGCATAATGTTAAGCTAAACATAGAAATGACGTTACAGGTTACACTTGTAGCGGCCGGGAATGTCGGCTGCCGGAGGCAGCGAGAAAGGAGACGTGAAGCTGGTTTGGAGTTGCAGGGCAAGACTGTTTATTTCCACTCCGTGCGAGTGACGAGAGCTCCCCTCGACGAGGGAGAGAGAAGGAGGCACCCCCGCGTTTTTCTACAAGAAAGAGGAAAAGGGGGCCCCGAGCGAGCAGACGCAGCATGCCGCCGGTGCTAATTCCCGGAGCCGGCCCCGACAACACGTTGTTCCCCGAACACGGAGGAGGAGGCGCTGGCGCCGCGCGTAGGCGAGCTGTCGACGGCCGGCTGCAGACGGGATAGAAAAGAATGCGGTGGTGCTGAGCAGCTTCCGCTACAAAGGCTCCCCCCCCCCTAGATTGCGGAGCTTTTAAAGAAGGACAGCAGTTACGGGCTGAATAGTGAAAGGTCACAGTCCAATGGTTAGCACTGAAATCGTACGTGTGAGGCTGCTTGAATGGAAACCTCAATATGAGCAGGCTTGGCGCGGTCAACGGCGACGACTTCTCGTTTCCCCCGCACGTCGATTGCGATGGTTTTGTTAGTACGTCCCAAAACTTTGAATGGGCCATCGTACGGCGGAGTAAGGGGCGGCTTCGTTGCGTCGTGTCGCACGAACACATGGGTAGCAGAGTCCATGTCAGGAAAAGTGAAAACTTTCCTGTTGCGGGCGATGCGAGGTGCTGTTGGCCTGAGTTGCGCGAGCCATGCGCGCAGCCTCTCGATGTGATCGGAGGCTGTTGGGGCGGAAGGTGTCTGGTCGGAGAAGAATTCTCCGGGAGGCGCACTGTTGAGCCGTAGACCATTTCCGCTGCGCTGAAGCCGAGGTCTTCCTTCACCGTTGAGCGTAGGCCAAGAAGAACGAGCGGGAGCTTCTCCACCCAGTGCTGGCGGTCGAGTTTCGCTGCCAGTGCGGCTTTGAGTTGCCGGTGGAAGCGCTCAACCATTCCGTTGCTGCGGGGTGGTAGGCGGTTGTATGCTGCAGCTTCGTGCCGAGGAGCGTTGAAAGTGCGGAAAAGAGGTTGCTCTGGAATTGCCGTCCCGGTCAGTTGTTATGCGGGCGGGGCAGCCAAAGCGGGACACCCATGTTTGAATGAAGGCCTGCGCGACGGTCTCAGCTGATATGTCCGCAATTGGTATAGCTTCGGGCCACCGGCTGTACCTGTCGATGCATGTGAGCAGGTACCTAAATCCTTGGCAGGGCGGTAGTGGTCCCACGAGGTCGAGGTGAACGTGGTCAAACCGCGACTCAGGAGTCCGAAATTCCTGTAGTGCAGCCCGATTGTGGCGAGTCACTTTCACTTGCTGAACGTTTCACATGTCCGAGCCCATCGTCGCACGTCCGCGTTGACTCCGGGCCAAACGAAGCGTTGCGTTATCAGCCGCTGGGTGGCGCGGACACCTGGGTGGCTGATGGAGTGGAAAGTGTTGAATACCACTCGGCGAAAGTTCAGTGGGACGAAAGGTCGTGGTGCTGCCTGGGAGGTATCGCAGGTTATCGTGCTCTGCACGTAGGGAAGTGCAACCTCCGAGAGCACGAGTGAAGATCCCCTCCCTTCAGTCTTGTCAACTCGGGGTCGTCCCGCTGAGCTGCGGCCATAGCTTCGAAGTCCAGGACTTCTGTGCCGGAAGCGTTGACGCGAGACAAGGCGTCAGCTGCTTCGTTTTCGACCCGGGAACGTGGCGGATGTCTGTAGAAAACTCGGAGATGAATGAGAGCTGACGGATCTCTCGTTGAGTAGGAGGAACTGTTGTTTTTGAATACGTAGGTGAGGGGCTTGTGGTCTGTCAAGATGTAGAACTCGCGGCCTTCGAGGAAGTAGCGGAAATGCTTAATGGAACAATAGATTGCGAGCATCTCCCTTCCAAAAGTGCTGTACCGTGCTTCTGCAGGCTTCAGGCGTTTCGAAAAGAAGCCCAGTGGCTTCCACTGGGCGCCCTCCTGTTGCTGCAGCACTGCTCCGACCGATGTGGAGGAAGCGTCCACCATGAGGCGTGTAGGAGCTTCAGGCCGTGGATGAATGAGGAGGGTAGCCGCGGCTAGCTCGTCCTTAGCTTTCTGGAAAGCGTTCTGGTGTTCGTCAGACCAACAAATTCTGGTGCCTTTTGGTCGTCTCGGCGCAGCAGGTCGGTCAATGGCTGGAGCACTCGAGCACAAGACGGAATGAAGCGCCGGTGGAAGTTTAAGAGCCCGAGGAACTCCCTCAGCTTGCGAAAAGATGTTGGAGCTGGAAACTTCTTGACGGATTCCACCCTCGATTCCAATGGCATAATGCCCTCAGCAGTGATGTGGTGGCCGAGGAAGTTGAGCGCCTCTACTCCAAACACGCACTTTTGAGGTTTCAACACCAGACCGTGCTCATCCAAACGCTGAAAGAGCTGGCGGAGGTGCTCTTCGTGCTCCGCAGGCGTTCTGCTGGCCACCAAAATGTCATCCAGGTAGACAAAGATGAAAGGAAGACCCGGGTGACTTCATCCATGAACCTTTGAAAGGTCTGTGCGGCATTTTTCAAGCCGTAGGGCATGCGGACAAACTCAAACAGGCCGAACGGAGTTGTTATGGCTGTTTTTGGTATGTCCTGCGGTTCGACGGGGATTTGGTGGTATGCCGCTACAAGGTCGATCTTGCTGTATATTTCGTACCTGCCAGCCGCGCGCTGAAATCGTGAATGTGTGGCAGAGGATACTGGTCCGGCGTTGTCGATGCGTTCAAGGCTCTGTAATCACCACAAGGGCGCCAATCGTCGTCCTTAGGCACCATGTGTAGCGGCGATGAATGGTTGCTAGACGAAGGGCGAACAATTCCCAGCTGCAGCATGTGCTCGAACTCCTGCGTGCAGCTTGAAGCCTTTTGCTGGACAGCGTCGTGGCCGGCGGTGACTGGCGGCCCGGTGGTGACGATGTGGTGAGTCACGTTATGTTTCACCGGCTGTTCCGTTTGCGGGGCTTGGTGAGCGAGGGGAATTCGGCCAGGACGTGGTGGTAGGTGATACTGGCTGGAAGGCGCAGATGCCAGATGAGCAGATGTTTGACTCCAAACCACGTACTTTGAGGGATGTGTGTTATCCTTGAGGCAACGGTCACGTACGCTCACATCCAGGTTGAAGTGGCTGAGAAAATCTGCTCCGAGTATGGCGAAATTAACATCCGCCACCACGAAGACCCAGCGAAACAGGCGCCTGAGTCGACGTCTATTGTCAGCGAGCGGAAGCCGTACGTAGCGATGGCAGTGTTGTTCACTGCCTGCAGCGACGATGTGTTCTTGCTACGTCGGCGATCCTCGGGGGTTGCCGGGACAATAGAGATTTCGGCCCGTGTCGACTAGCAGGCGCGAGTTGCTTACGCGGTCGACTACGAAAAACAGGCGGCTGGGTGGAGGGCCGATGTCGTAAGCCGCCGTTAACGACTGGCCGGAGCGTTTCCCGGAAACGAGCAAGGTTGAGTGCAGCGGCTAGCACCCGTGCCGAAACGACGGTGGTACCAGCAAACTCCGTCCTGTGTATCTCGTGCATGGTGGCTCTGGGAAGAGCTGGGTGTCTTGAAGGGGATCGGTTGCGTCGTTGCTCGTCCTGTTGGGGAGCGCCAGATAGCACAAGTTTCTGCATGGTCTCGGTAAGGTGTTGCAGTTTTCCTCAAGGCGCGACAGTCGATCTGGTGCTCATGTGTTCTTGCAGCAGCTATGGGCGCAAAGGTTGGAGTTGAGTATTCCGTGATGCGATCGGCAAGTTGCGCTAGTTGATCAAGGGACGTCTCATTTGAACCCGCGAGAACCACGCGCACCGACTGGGGGAGCCGTTGCAGGAAAAGTTCACGAAGAAGTGGGAGCTGGCCGTCCTGACGCGCGTGCACACCGAGTAGTTGCCGCATACGGTGCAGCAGTTGGGAAGGTCGTTGGTCGCCCAGCTCTTCGCGACACAAGAGCTGCTGCAGTCTGCTTTCTTCAGGCGCCTCGAGGCGGTCCAGCACCGTTTTTGAGGGTGTCATATTCTTCTTGCGCGGGGGGTGAAAAAAATGTCGTCGATAGCGTCGGCGATTTCGGGGGGCAGGGCTGCGACGACGTGAAGAATTTTGTCGACGCGAGGGTGATATGCCGGAGCTGAAAAACGGGCCTCCACTTGGCTGAACCAAACTCTTGGATTTTCGGCCAAAAAATTTGGTAGCTTCAGTTCTGTGGCGATGACCGCAGGCGTGGAGGCAGCAACGTTGTCGTCGGAGCTCTCGCGGCGTGTCGTTGAAGCGTTCGGGTCACCAATTTTGTAGCGGCCGGGAATGTCGGCTGCCGGAGGCAGCGAGAAAGGAGACGTGAAGCTGGTTGGAGTTGCAGGGCAAGACTGTTTATTCCACTCCGTGCGAGTGACGAGAGCTCCCCTCGACGAGGGAGAGAAGGAGGCACCCCCGCGTTTTTCTACAAGAAAGAGGAAAAGGGGGCCCCGAGCGAGCAGACGCAGCATGCCGCCGGTGCTAATTCCCGGAGCCGGCCCGGCAACACGTTGTTCCCGAACACGGAGGAGGAGGCGCTGGCGCGCGCGTAGGCGAGCTGTCGACGGCCGGCTGCAGACGGGATAGAAAAGAATGCGGTGGTGCTGAGCAGCTTCCGCTACACACTGTTGTAACGTTTAGGAACATTTAATATTGTAAATTTGCTCATGCAGCGCTGAAAACAGGCGCAATGTCAGAAGTCTTTTAAACTAAAAGACAAACTGCGATCATAGCTGAAGCATGTGTTCGACATGCAGTACATTCCAAGGACATTAAATTATTGATGGAAACGCACAACATGTGTTAGCGGCTCATGTATATGCATGAACTGAACCAGACGATTCGAAGCACTATTCAGCAGTTTTAAAGACTTCTACATTTTGCAGCTGTTCAACAGTATTAACTCAGCTCAACTGATGTCGGACTGCAAATACTTTATTGCACGATGACCGATGCCCGTCCAAGGCTTGGAGAGGGAGCTGTCTGTGGTCATTGTGTAGATGACTGCTGCACTTTGTTCTGCAGAAACAAAGAATATCTCACGAATTAATGTAGATAATAAGCAAACAAAATAGCTTTGGTACCAACATAAGCTTTGCAGATGCTTTTGATAAGACAATGAAAACTATTCACAGCCACTGTGCAACGCTACAAGTCACACAATGCAGGTCACCTTCTAAGTGCTTTGCAAAGTACTTGTTCGCAGCAGCTGTTAAAACTCAAACTTCGTCCACCACAATAATGAACCATGCCGACACTGCTTTGCAATACGCTGCCTTCCTGGTTGACCGTACCTTGATGGTGCTATTGTAGTCCCTCGATGGTATATATGCTGTCACTCGCGGCTGCTTCCACACAACAGCACTCTTTCAAACTTTTAAAGCGTTTTGACCCTGTACTGCCGAACAGAGGCAGATATAGAAAGTTAACTGCACTAAAGCCAAAAACATTAGACCTTAGAGAGAGGGAGGGAGGAAACTTTTATTTAATATTGAATGTACCCTGTCACACTGTATGCAGTACACAATGGACTGATTCTGTGTTCATCTCTTCACCTAAGTTTTTAATAATCAGCATGAAAATTAGCAAACTGGGGCATGATGATCTTGTGACAACCTCAAGTTCAATGCCACAGCACCCGCAACCACGTGGCACAATGCAGTGCATAAAGATCATGTCGCTTCCAGCGGTCATAGGTGCCATGTACATTCTACGATTGCGGTGTGCGTTGTTATAGGCAGTGCTATTGCATCCCGATAGACGTGTCACATTCTGAAAGACAAGATAAAATACAGCGTTCGAAAACGATACCACCCAATAACTAAGTGCACATGTATTTCGAGCCTGAGATCAATTATCTGGAACTGCAGAGAATACCCTCCCCCACCTATACTCCTGGTGACCCCCTCACCTGAGGCGTGGTAAAAATACTGTCATCTAACAATCCAGGGGTTCAGGTGCGCGCAATAAACAGAGCGGAGAGGGGGCTGACAAGCATGGTCGGCAGACTACCTACCCTTACAGATGACTCCAGGGTCAATAAACATTTTAAATGCGAAGCATTTCTTAGTGAACCAATGGAACTTGAGTCTGTCTGTCTAGCCGCCTACGCTGGTGCTCTCGTGGTCGCTTCCATAATTTTGTGTGACCGAAATTGGCATGGGAGGGTAAGAGACTTTGACGGATATGACTGTCTGGTCACGACATGAAATAACGTGACAATTCTGTCACATACGTCATCAAACCCTTTCCTCCAGACACGTGTGGCACATACCCATATACCAAGGGCCACATTGTGCAGGTATGCGCCACAGGTTATCGACAGTCATATTACAGAGGAACGGCGAGAACAGACGTTGGTAATTTAAAGCGAGAGCTGGCATCAGCAGCGTTGACCCGACGAATGCAAAGAATAAAAATTAGGATCCCAGCAGCAATCGGACCTAAGCATTCTGCGTGGCAGAAAGGTAATCTACCACAAAGCCACGCCAGGTCTTGACGCTGCTTTGGAAAAAGACCCTATGCAGGCGTTTGTCGGTGCAGCGTCAATTATATGGCTGCAGTGCTAGCCATCTAATTTATAAAAAGCAATAAACATTAGATATGTACTTCTATGATACAGGCGTATGTCAGGTTAACGCCAATTGTGGTTCCAGGTTGACTCTGCTTTTATAGCAGTCTAAAAACATTACATTGATCCCTATGAGTCAGCAAGCTACATTCAAGTTGCCAGACCGGAAGAATACGCTGATGTGATCAGGGTTCTGCCCAGAGGACCGGAGCCAGCCAGAGTCCCGGGGAGATGTCGTGGAGAGGAGCCCGGAGCTGTTAACAGTAACGTTTATTTACAGGTAGCGTGTTGCTACATGATGGGGTAGCATCATGGAAGCTCTCGGAGCGTGAGAGCTTGAGAGAACTTGTGAGAGCTTGTAGGGAGCGCATCGGCGCTCGCATTTTATGTCCTGGCCTTCCCAGGGTTCCCTGTAGGAAAAAACAATGGAGGCCAGGACAGTCCAATGAAAATTTCCATCTTCACCCCGCCCCAAAAGGGGAAGGTGAAACGCCGCCTCCTTCCCAACCCACGAAAGGAGAAAGAGGCACGTCCAGTCCGTCCCATGGCGAGGGAATAAACACTTCCCATCGCGCACTACACGGCACAGCACGAAGACGTTGAGTCTTACGTGGAAGTCAATTTCGTAGTCTGTTGCAGTGTTGCAGTATGCGGCGCCAGGTAGACCACGAATTGTGGAAACAGCGGCACCAAGGCGCCACGGAGAACGTGGGAAATGCATCCGCAGACGGTTCCCAGACGCTGGGCCCTTTGTCCGGGGCACCTTGACGACAAAGCAAGCCGCCTCGACGGCCAACAACTCTTCCTAATCTGTCAGTCGGTCAGGCGTGCCCAAAGGGTTTTACGAGGGGCGCAGACAACCTGAGATAATTAGACGAACACCGCTGACCCGGAAGAAATCAGGGTAGTCTTAGCCGCAACGTCTCAGGCGTCAAAGCGGCGCCAAGCCAGGCAGGCCGATCATAACAGCCGTCCACCGTCACAGGAGGTCTCGAAGGGGTTGCAGCACCAAAGCACTCCGCAGAGACCGTAGATCTGCTCCCTTGTAGACGTTGACGCAGGCTGCACCAATCTTGGACCTGAGCCATGGCCAGCAAACGCCAGAAACGAACCACGCAAGACCCGAGGCACAACAAACATAGAGCGCTCAACTGACCTCGAGAAATGCCAGGTTACAGTTTTGGTAAAACTCCCTAGAATTTACAATTGGTGCGCTCACTCGTGAAAATCAAGAATCAGATAACGAAGCCATAACAAACTCAGACCTACTACGTGCGAAGCAAATCAACAGCCTAACGTTTGTATCATTTCCCAGAGAGATTCACAGCGTCAAGGCACGCAGGTGCTACGGGCGAAACAAACGAAAGGAGGTAGTTAATGAATTACGCCTCTCACAGTATAAGTAAAACTCAAAATCAAACTTGCGCGTATGAAAATAAAACAAACGGAAAGAAACAAAAAACCTACACTACACTGATGCGCATACTAACAAGTGTGCTGCAATTTACACAAGGTTTACACAGAGGCTTTTACCCTCAGCCTACTTCTATGTTAAAAATCAACTTGCGCAAAACCCTCTACTCGGGTGTTAGGTTTCGCTAAATGTAAGCAAACACTCAGTTCAAGAAGATCTTAATGTCTGCAGTTATCATGAGGAAGAAAATAAAAGTTACAAAAATCGACATATTCCTTGCTCATCTGCGACACGCGAACATTAAAAGCAAAACAATTCAAAACTGGATACAAGAGAAATTCTTGGTAGCCTTACAATGTCCGAACATTATGCGGATAAAATAAAATCAACAAAAGCAAAAAACCTACACTACACTGCAAAAACATAAGGGTTTAAACAGAGGCTTTTACCTCAGCCTACTTCTCTGTTAAGATAAACTTGCGCGTAAAACATAAACAACAGAGAAACAAAACCTACACTTCACTGCAATGACAGAAGGTTAAACGAAGCTTTCAACCTCAGCCTACTTCTCTGTTAAAATCAGCGCAAAACCCTCTACTCGGCTGCTAGCTTTTGCAAAATGTAAGCAAACAAGCAGTTTAGCAATATATCAATGTTGCAGTTAAGATGAGGGGAAAAAATAAAACTTTCAAAAATCGACACAGTCCTTGCTCATCGGCAGACATGCAAACGTTAGACAGCTAAAACAAAACAATAATAAAACTGGATACAAGACAATTCTTAGTATCCTTCGTGACAATGCGTAAATTCATGCGGCACTTTCAGACGTGCTCTGGGGGGACGCGCATACCACAGTTGTCGATGGGCCAGATCGCGACGGAGGGACAAAAAGCCAACCTGTCCGAAGCACACAGTGGCGGTGACCTTGTTCCGCGGGCCCCGAACTCCGACAAAGACGCACCGACGCTTAAGCTTCCTCATTGGGGCCGCCCAGAGCAGCGGTCACCCTCTCGCAAATTGGGGGAAGACCTTTGTCGTTACAGTCGCGTACGCACCACTCGCTTTGCTCCACCGTTTAGCCTTCACCAAAGATGAAGAAACCAGGCGACCACTTCGGCGTCTCTTTTTCTTGGCCCTCGCGACACGCTTTGCCTAATCTCGATTTGTGCGAGACCCGCAACTTTTGATTTTAGAGAACTTTTTCGGGGTTTCAGCCTCCGCTCGAGGCAACTTGGACCTTTCCCCTTTCCCGAAGTTTTCGCTGGCGCCTTTTTCTTTCAGGGCGGCACGGAACGCTCCCCGACTCGGCAATAATAACTGAGAAGTACATTGCTGAAAACTCCAGGCGGCTCAACTGGCTTTCCCGCGGCGTTATTTCTAGCTGTCTGCTCTTTCAAACAACGCTACAATCGACACTTGCAAACCAGCCGGCTCGCCACGATGTCTCTCCTTGATGAGAGTCTCACCTCGCGCTAATCTAAGCGCTTCATCACCTCGCGCTATGTTGAGCGCTCTTCCTCTCGTGGTAAGCTAAGCGCCCTAATCTGAACTTTTACAGTCTGCTTCGTTAGCGCTTTCTGCTTCCGGAACCTCATGAGCAGACTCACAGGCCATCGGATCCGTCATAGCTGCCGCCGATTCGTCACCAAAACAAAGGCCTTTCGAAAGCATATCCACGTCATTCTGAGAGGGATAATGCTCGGGCAGGTTTTGGGACACCAAAGTTTCCGTGGCGAGCAGTCTGAACGGTCCCTCACTCTCAACGCGGGCTAATGGCAAACACACACTTTCATTTTCAACTACTTGCCATGCACACGGGCGTTCCCCTGTGGTCACCTCATTTGTCAAAGAGTACGGATGTACACTATCAAACGTTGCGGCAGAGTCCCGCGGTACGTTTTCCTCAACTAATTCCTGAATGGGGGGTTTCAATTGTTCCAGATCATTGTCGCTGCTGTCCCGAAAACAGAGACATTCCTAGGCTTGCGGCAGCCGATTGCGATGTGACCTAGCTCTTTGCAACGGTGGCATACAACCGGCTTCCTAGCCTTAAACGCCTTTCTTTCTTTCGATCTTCTGAGTGGCTCACTGTAGACGTGGACTTAGCAGGACTGCCTTTTTTTCTTATCTGAGGGTGCTATCTCGTTATTCGGGTTACTTGATGCCTGATAAAGTGCTAAAGCCAATCGCCTTTTCTCATTTATCCTGTCTTCTTCAGCCCATCTTTTGTTCTTCTCAACTTCCTCCCAGCACTCCTCAATTTCATCATCCTCCGCCCCGCATTCCTGAATAGCCTTAATCAGCTGTGACTCTCTCTCTTCTTCCCAACCTTAATTCCCAGCTCTTCACACAGTAGTAAGAGGTCTGGTCTCTCTAGCTTCTTTACCAACTCCATGGTCTTCACGAGTGAGGACTTTCTACCCGCCGTGACGTTAGGTAGCGAACAAGCGAAGCCTAGACGCACGGTAAAACACTGCCAGTTTTAGAACATGAAAACTAAAATGGTGAATAGCTGTGACGTATGGTAGCGGTACAACGAAGCCTATACGCACAGAAGATTACACACAGATTTAGAAAACTTCAAAAGCTAAAACCTGGCAAAACTCAAAGAAAGTCAAGCACTCACCATATCGTTGAGGCCCGAGTCAAGCATGGGTCATCCCGTTGCTGCTAACCAGTTGATGTGTTCCAGTTGTCAGCAGCATCCACCGCTGCCATCCAGTTGATGTATCGGGGTCTGCCCAGAGGACCGGAGCCAGCCAGAGTCCCGGGGAGATGTCGAGGAGAGGAGCCCGGAGCTGTTAACAGTAACGTTTATTTACAGGTAGCGTGTTGCTACATGATGGGGTTAGCATCATGGAAGCTCTCGGAGCTCGTGAGAGCTTGAGAGAACTTGTGAGAGCTGTCGGGAGCGCATCGGCGCTCGCATTTTATGTCCTGGCCTTCCCAGGGTTCCCTGTAGGAAAAAACAATGGAGGCCAGGACAGTCCAATGAAAATTTCCATCTTCACCTCCGCCCCAAAAGGGGAAGGTGAAACGCCGCCTCCTTCCCAACCCACGAAAGGAGAAAGAGGCACGTCCAGTTCGTCCCATGGCGAGGGAAAAACACTGCCCACCGCGCACACACGGCACAGCACGAAGACGTTGAGTCTTACGTGGAAGTCAATTTCGTAGTCTGTTGCATGATGGTATGCGGCGCCAGGGACCACGAATTGTGGAAACAGCGGCAACAAGGCGCCACGGAGAACGTGGGAAATGCATCCGCAGACGGTTCCCAGACGCTGGGCCTTTGTCCGGGGCACCTTGACGACAAAGCAAGCCGTCGACGGCCAACAACTCTTCCTAATCTGTCAGTCGGTCAGGCGTGCCCAAAGGTTTTACGAGGGCGCAGACAACCATGAGATAATTAGACGAACACCGCTGACCCGGAAGAAATCAGGGTAGTCTTAGCCGCAACGTCTCAGGCGTCAAAGCGGCGCCAAGCCAGGCAGGCCGATCATAACAACGCTAACGAAAGTTACACAATATTCACATCAGCGCATCGTAAAGTGCACTTCGTTTCAAGAATACTGATGACTATGTTTAACATGAGAGTGAGACGTTAGATCAGATTATAAGTTACCACGCCAGTGTAGTCAATGTGCCTAGTAAGACCACTATGTGCACACAACTGCTACACTTACAAAAAACATCTATCCAGCTCGTAACACTTAACTCAAAGCCAAAAAAATGCAGCAAAGACAACTACTCGCAGGCTGCTTCGCATGAAACCGATCCCCACAAGGGTGGTATGTCCCGCATTTTTTTCTTTTGATTCAAAAATAGAAAACTGAGTTCGTACATACATAAATGCACTCTAAGTACGATTAATTATAAAAAAGCATAAGTCAAGGCATTATCACCTTCTCATTCTTGCAAAATATTCTGGGAGGCTTGTAAGAAAGTTCTACACAAACCTAGAGGTGGCAAGGACAAAAAGAGCGATAGCTGGGCTGTCTGATGGAAAACAATAACGTTAAGTTTTTGCTTGCCTTGGACGCAGTCAGCCTTGCATTGGCAAAGCGTAGCCATCGCCAATCACGTGGCTGATCTCTGCATTGTTGCTTTTGCGTGAACGTACAGCAGCTGGAAACAACATACATAGCAACCACGACCATTTTTTTTTAAAGAACAATAAGCACAAAGGTGCAAAAAATTTGAGTCCCCTACCAAATACAAGGCGAAAATGTTTAGCTCCGCCGCTCGTCGTTTTCCCATTTCTTCCAGTGTAATGACAGTACGCTACGCTGTCGTCAAGAAGCCTTTCATTACTCTTTTAGAGTCATGTTACATACCAGAACCTCTAATTTTTGGCCCAGCTCCTTCACCTTGATGAAAGATGCAGAAGATTCAACAATGCTGTTGTGGTCCTGGAGAAATGGCAGTAAGTATTTTGAAGTAATACATTTCAGAACGTATTGTTGAACCAGGCTGCAGCACATGCAATGAACAGCAACACTTACCAGGGCAGCAAAATGATGCTGTTATCGGAACTATCCTCCAGGGTCTCAATTCTTCCTCATTCTAGCGGGTGATGGGCATTTCGTTTACGTCGATGGGATTTTCTACTGCGGCGTCCTGATTCAAGTGATGTTCAATTCTTGTGAGAATTGCACTTTGTGCAGCAAGCTGCATTTTCAAATGCTCACTTGCGTGAGCACTTTTACGAGAACTATAAATGAAAGAAAAAATGTGCAAATTAGTGCACTATCATGCCAATTTTTGAAAAATGCAAGGCACAGCACGTTACCAAAGAAAGGGAGAAATAAGTTTGACACATTGGTTGGATGCTGCACTTTAATAAACTGTAACAATGCCATTGACTCTTGATTGGACTAGATTAATGCAAACTATTACTCAAAACAAAAGGAGGGTGAAATTAACTGCTGAAATTAACTATAAATTTTTTAACTCAGTATATTTTAAGATTCGAGCATGACAGAAATAAACCATTCTGTGGTACACAGCAGACGTAAAAATGTAGAAAAACCGGCTATGAAAATTTTTCTACAAGGGCTGTTTGTTGTGTTATTCCTTTATGACTCGCACTATGATAGACTGTCTATAATTGTGTGAAATTTATAGTTTGAAGCCAATGTTCGGAGACAATATAAGCAAGTGGAAGTTTAGAATAACTATGGAATATTTACAAAAAATTGTATTACAACTTAATTCTATATTATAGTAAAGTCAGCTTGCTGTTTATATAAGCCGAATAGAAGGAAACCACCCAAATCACATGCGATAGTCATCTGATGACAGTGATCATTCCTAAAAATGTAAAAGAGTATTTTGAAATTCCTGCTGACACGGACCACGTCTGTCTCAAAACTAGCTAGCTAGCTGCTAGCTAGCTATACTGCCTTCACAAAGCAATCGTGTGCAGCAAAATAGTTCAAGCGGCGATATAAAGTAACTTTAGGCAACAAGAATGCTTAATTTACCATTAACTCAGTGTTTGTGATCCGTTTTTTTCTAACAGTGCACAGAAATAGCACAAGAAAGTCGTGTGTCTAAACAAGGGCACCGTGTTGCAAAGGGTTATGCATGCAGACATGAACAAATGAAAGGAAAATGGGCAATACGATGTCAAATAGGAACTAGCAAATAGTTGGCTTTTGTGTTGCTTTACCACTTCTCTTTTTAACTGAGTAGATGCCTAGCTCCTACGAAATACATCTACAAACAGCTCAACTTGCCGCTATTCTAAGAATATGTCCTTTTCGTATAAATCAATAAATTAATTTCACTCATTTGTTTGCAACAAATTTTACTTGCCATTTTCACAGTGGTGGCACTGAACAGCATTTCTTGGCTTTCCCTTTTTTGCAATTCTTCGATGGTGGGAGGTCACGACCTGCAACATAGGCAATTATAAAATCCATAGGTTCCGTTTAAAAATTTTAAATCTGTCGAGCTTATCAGAAAAAATTGCACAAACAGCTGCACAAGAACCCTTGGCCTTCTAGAATATTTGGCCTAGACTTACCTCCAGCCTGAGGGCAGGTGCTGGAGCTGGGTCCTCGTACCTCGGAGCTGGTGACTTCGACTGGACAACTAGGTTGTTTTAACAGGAAAGAGTCCTCTCTCCGTCCATAAGTTGTAGATGTCGGCGTGCCACTCATAACCTCATTTACGGCACTGTCTTGCAAAGCCTCCTGCTCGCTTTCTTCGGGGCTATCACTTCCCGAAGAGTATCCATCCAGGGGCTTTGGAGGACGTCGAACTCGCTTATTAGGCCGCCCCTCCTCCTCCGTCGTCATCCGTATAGCTCGTTCTCAGCCTTGGCTTTCCGCCTCCTCGCAGCTCGTAACTGTCTGAGGAAGAATATGTATTTATGTGTAGCTGCTGTAGATCCAGATTTCCTACATAACCATGCACAAAACATAGAAACACACAAAAAGGGCAAAAGTCAAGGATGCTAAGAAGAACGTATTCACATATGTTGGTGCACAGCAGTTTGAAAGTCAGAAGGGAGCAGCTTATGTTGATGAAGGAAGCTAACATTTAAGAGAATGACAAACATGAAGGTGTGATCAAGCAATAAATTTGTGAAGCTGGTAATCTACCAGCAGCTATTTACAACATGGCTTATAGAGGCAACCATTTATGGTCAATAAAAATTTCAATTGGCATTCTATATAATTTATTGCACAAAACTCATGCTTTCTCAGCTATAGCATTATCCTCCTCCTGAGAGTGTCATACCAGCCAGCATAGCTGAACAAAATTTACCTTTTGTTGACAAACAGAACAGGATACGGGTCCAGTAGGCTTCCGGTTAAACTTTGTTTTTGATTGCCGACGTCACTTTCGTCGTACTCTTGTTGGGAGCCAAAATACCTTGTTGCCATGAACTCAACACGATGGTACTGCAGCAACGTCCTCGTTTCTTTCAAATAAACAACTGAGTACATCTGGAAACATAAAAAACATTATTAAGTCAGTAAACCCATGAACCTGCCCTAATAGAACTATCACTCAAGAAGCATAATGAGTATAGGCTGCAGTCTTATAAGTAGCACCGAGTCCTGTGTAAACACTGCAAAAAAGTTGCTATTCCCCGCTCCTCCAGCTAACAGCATTGGCAGTTTTGTATTATAGACAGATGAATTGCATATCACTAAAACCAGCGTCAGATTGGCAACTGTGGTGACACGCTTCCCTATAGCACTAAATAATTAACTTCAGGGCTAATTTGTCAGGTGCACTCATATTTATCTTGGCATGGAATGCATGAAAAATAAAACTAGCTCGAAAGTAGAAGCAGGCCAATACAGCACAGACCTGAGGATATTTACAGAAAAGACATATACGCAAGGTACGATCATCTCCTGCGAAAAAACATGAAAGGAAGTAACAAATTTAAAAGGATCCTTTAAAACCAAGCTTACGCATGGTGTTCTATGTATCTAATTCCATGACATGACCACCACAAAGGTTTTGCAAGGCATGCTTCACTCAGTTTACTACACATAAAGCCCCCACTGACCTTGCACACCCCACCTTGTTTTTGTATTTGGAGAGCACTCTGGTTTCAGCAACAGTGGTGCCACCATTTGGTTGTTTGTTATTGGGTTCACATCCCACAGTGGCTATGATACGCCATAGTGGAGGCTCTGGATAATTTCGACCACTTGGAGTCTTCAAGGAATCATGGATGACCTCTTGTGCTAGTGAAAAAACATGCAGAGGAAAGCAGACGCTGCTCAGAGCACTCTGGCAAATCTTGGCAAGGAGAGTTAATAAGTGAAATGCAAAGTTTCCACTTCTTAAGCACCCTCTCTCACACAGAGGACTGCACTCACGCTCTTTGGAGGGCTGTCATACAGCAGATCTTTCGTCACACAACAGACTGCTGCTAGGTCGATAGCTGGCTAAACCCGAATGGCGTTTGGATCAGATGTGCTTCTTGCCACAGGTGCTGCCATGTGCTGCAGGTCGCTAAAGCAAATTACATAGTTGTGGGCCTTCATTTCATCTGCTCCCAAAGAACAGGTGCTTGTACTGGCGGGGAGCTGGAAAGTATTCATTAATAAGCCTTAAGCCATCAGGGTGCACAAATCAAAGAATAACTTCCACGCTGGTAGCCACTATCCATGGCCCGGCAGACTCCTCTGTACACATGAAAACTCATCGCATACTTTTGCAATCTCCTCTCCCCTGCATCTTGCTGTGCTTGCTTATAAAGGCTTTGCACACCAGGGAAATGACAGTGGCCTTCGTGCTGCTTCTATGACCGCTGGGGTGATGAGGGCGAGGATGGTTTACTGGTGATCCCCACAAGTTGCAACACTAAGGTGCTCCGAAACCACACCTTGAAAGAGCGATTGTGTTTTCGTGATG
>NW_023614174.1:0-40001 GCF_013339695.2 Rhipicephalus sanguineus | reverse complement strand
GGGATCTGGCGCCCGAGCACACGCCGGCTCCGCATTTCTTTTATTAGTCTATTACACTTACGCGGGTCTTGTAAGATATTGATGAAGGAGTCACTCTCCATCGTACTGCCTTTGGATACACGCTTTCGCTCCATGCCTTGTTACTCTTTATGTTGGATGTGCAGCCATATGCAGTGAAGAAATGTTACGTCAAGCAATAGACGTTGAGTCAAAGAGCTTAATTTCAAGTTTCTTGCAATACGCCTTCGCCGAGGCTGACATAAGTTATGGAGCCTAGAAAATACATGCAATATATTATGGTCACTATACTTGACTGACCTTTTCAATCGGCACGGCAAATTAAATTGTTATGGTGTCGAAACCGAAAGTCGGGTAGTTGTCCGTGCGGCAAAGCCAGGCGGATTTTGAAACATTTGAGGTGCTTCTGATGGCGGCAGAACACTGACTTTAGCGCTGTAGCGGTGCCAGCACGGTCAGCTTCTTCGGGGTCACTTCGGCGTTCTTTAAAAGCATTAAGTGGAGCTCGTGTTAATCGTGGTGGCATGACGAACGCCTGTAGTTTGGTCATATTGGTGTGGTTGTGCTCACAGAGACAATGAAACCCACAAGTTAACGAACTGGTGTGGCCTCCTGCTTACCTATAGACTTTGCCATTGTTCTTTCAAAGCATTAAGTGGGGCTCATGATAACCGGTGGCATGACGAGCGCTAGCTGATTTGTTTACGAAGGCGTGGTTGTAGAAATTTTGAAAAAGCTAACCCTATTGCAAAACCCAGCGCCACTGGGTACCAGCGTCCAGTGCCATGCCTGATTATGGGCCCAGCGTCGCGCTGGATACTGGGCCGCTGGGGCGGTGTTTTACTGGGAGGCGCTGGGTACTCAAGCGTAAAACGGCTCTACAGCGTTAAAACGGCGATGCCTACGTGCCCTACATAAATATATTAGTAAAGAAAGTAATATACAAAGCATTAGTGCAATAAAAAAAACAAAAAAAAGTCGTTTGAAAAAAAAAAAAAAAAACTTCCACCGCGAGGATTCGAACTCGCCACCTCTCAATCTCCAAGCGAGTACTCTGCCACTGCGCCACGCTGAATTTTTTTTTTTCTTTCATGGTATTTATTATAATGCGTATTTGAAATTATCACAAACGCTATGACGTAGTGATGCATTCATTTAGCGACAATAATCGCACAAGCACTGCACAAGCATTCAAAGGCTTACATGCATATATACTGTGCAAGTCCAGAGAAACAGGAAAAGTTCTTCAAAGCTTGTCACACGTGGAGGCTGGTAAGGATGAACACCTCATCAAGATGGGGTGCCAGTCTGGTCTGATGTCAAGTTCTTCGTAAATGTCCTTTAGATGGAGAGCCATACGCATGAAATGCATACTTGAAGCAGTGGTTAGTTCTGCATTACGGTCTTGCATGCGCGTTTTCCACAGACTGTGCAGTCCCATAAGGAAAAACATGTCAAAGGGCACTTCATCAAGAGACGTTGGGAGAAGGTAACGTATAGTATGTGAGTTAATGTTAAAATATTTTTGAACAGTTCGTTGAAGGATGTCCCAAAACAGAATGGCATCTTTGCAGCTAATAAAACAGTGTTCTACTGTCTCTGGTACTTCGCAAAGACGACAGTTAACTGAGGAAACAAAAATACCTTTCCTCTGCAACCATGATTTCACCGGCAGTGTATCAGTATGGAGTTTGTAAAAGAAGGTTTTTGTATCAGGAGAAAGATACATTTTCCGAACTCGTTTTAGTACATCATGTCCTGGAAGGTCAGAATATAATGAGCGGTAAAGTGGAGGTGGAAAAAGCATGGATAACAAATCTTTGTAGAGTCTCTTGCGTGATACTGTGTATAGATATTCTATGGAAAACCGGACCTTGAGAAACCGAACAGCAATGAAAACTTCCTGCATAAATCCCCACAAACACGGTCGTACAGAGAAATCTGAGGAAACGATCAAGTCAGGTAAAGCATTGGCAAACGTAATCTGCAAGAAAGATCGAATAATGGGATGGGAACTGTCGCGAAAAAAGTAGAACCGTGAAACAATTTGCCATAGATATAATGAACTAAACCCAGCCCTCCCTCCTTAACTGGCCTGAATAGGTGTCCCGTCTCATTGGTTCAAACGTCGAAGACCACACGAAAGTTGCGAAAGTCCGATGAAAGCGCTGTATGTAAGATCGAGCGCAATGAATAAGTTGCAGTACATAGTATAGCTTTGTGGCTAAAAATGTATTGCAAGCTTCAGCTCTCCCAAGATGGAAAGACGATGTGGAACATAAGTTTGGGCTTGTCTTTCAAGCTTAGGAACCGTTCTTTCCAGTATCGTGCGCTGAATCTGTATGCATCTAGCGGCACACCGAGGTACTTTGGTGGAATACGGTCCAATTAATTCCTGCGAACTTCTCCGGCGTACTACCCCATGATCCAAACCATAATCCTAAACTTTAGATGGTTTAAACGCGCACCTGATACAATGCCGAATTTACTTATTGTAGATACCACATTCTCAACACTTCGTTTGTCTGAGCAAAAGAAAGCTACGTCATCTGCATAAGCCAATACCTTAACTTCATTGCCTAATATATGAAGCCTCGAATACTATTCGATCGTATTATGCTCAGGCATAGCGGTTCAAGATAAAGTGCGAACAAGCAGTGGGGACATTGGGCAGCCTTGCTTTACAGAAGAGCAAATAGATACCGGCTTTGACAGATGGACATTAATAATTAGACGAGTTGAACAGTCATGTAACAAAGTTTAACGCCTTCCAGCAGAACAGAGCCAACATTTGCATGTTGCAGAAGGGAAACAGAAAGGAATGACTTGACACGGTCAAAGCTTTGGCAAGGTCTACTTGTAGATAGCAAGCTGTCTTGACAACGGTAGCAATACTGAAGAGTGTTCGAGCGATGTGAATATTTGTTTGTATGGAAGCGACCCCTAATTCACATGTCTGGTGGAGAACCAAAAGTATTGACATCACAAACTGTAACCGATTTGATAATATCTTAGCAAAAATTTTGTAGTCAACATTTGTCAACGCTATTGGCTGCTAGCCTTCAACGGAACGAAGCTTTTTCTTTTCAGAACTTTTTGGAATGAGAACAGTATGGCTTTTGCAAAAAGAACTGGGGGAGAGTCTTCAATGACGTAACTTTGTCTAATATATCCAGCAGAATAGTACTGAGAGTTGTTTTGAATGATTTGTAAAATTCAGCAGGAATCCCATCAGGGCCAGGTGTTTTTGACAAAGGTAGTTGATCAATGGCCTGCTTAATTTCCTCTAACGTGATGGGACTACTAATGATTGCGCAATCGTCTTCGCTCAATGGGCTTAACAGAGAAACAAAATTTGTTTTGTTTTCACCACCATGGTCATCCGAAAGAGCACTAAACAACACCTTGTAGTACCTTTCGAATTGCAAGATAATGTCTGCTGTATCTGTTAGAAGAGCACCGTTAGAAATCAGATCTGGAATAAACTTGGACATTGCGTGGCGCCGCTCATCAAGTAAAGCTTGACGCGTCGGTAGCTCAGAATTCAAAGTCCTGCTGTTCCGAGATCGAATGCGTGCACCTTTGTAGCGAGCAGCATCATAATTTTGTAGCTGGCATTTAATGCCTTCTATTTCATTAATGTATGTGCCTGGTTTTTCGCATTCGATCTCGTAAAGGTTACAGAGACTTTTAAATAATCTCTTTTCCTCGTTCTTTCGATAGTATGATTTGACAGATCCAATTTCTATAGCTAGTGCACGAACCTCTTGCTTAAAAAGCTCCCAAGCAGCGAATACTGCAATCCTTTAGAAAAAGAATTTCTCACTGCCTCTTTAACTCTATGATTGAATTCCTGATCATTTAGGATGTCCGAGTTCATCTTCCAAAGTGCCCACTGTGGTCGGAAGTGAGTTCGGCGGCTTGCGCCAATTTTTGCGATAACAATACAGTGATCCGAAAATGAAACTGGCTCAGTGCTGCACGAAATTTCTCGAGGTAGGAGTGATGAAGATATGTAAATTCGATCAAGGCGAGCAGAAGAGCTTCCCTGAAGTCGAGTATACGCAGTTACTTGACCGAAAGTACCGATGTCAATGAGCCCTGCATTATCTATGATACCACTTAAAACTTCACCACTCCTGTCTCGGTGACTATTAGGATTGTTGCGATCACTAGGATCGCATACACAGTTAAAGTCGCCCATTAGTACAGTGAAATAATCACAGTTAATTAGATTGGACATATCTTCAAATAACTGAACCCGTTTTGAAATCTCATTGAATGCATACAAGTTGATAATACGCCACGGCACTCATGCAACACAAAATCGCAGCATATGTACCTGCCTTCACTGTCAACGTGAGTAGTAATTGCTGTACAGGGTAGACTCTTTCTCAGAAACAACCAGCAGCCCGCAGACAGACCCTTTGCGTGTGAACGCAAACGTTATAGTCGGACAGGAAGGGCCGTAGGGCCTTCTCAGTGTCTTCGTCACTCTCGATCTTGTCTCCTGGATGGCGACAAAATCGAGTCGTTTCCTTGTAAAAAGCTTGCGGAGCTGAGCCTGTTTCTGGAAAGACCTAAGGCCACGAACATTCATGTTGCAAAATTGAGTCGCTCGGACTGCGCCATGATGTCTACCAACAGTATGCTTACTGTCCCTTGTGATCACTTGTATAGGTCACCGCCGACGGTGAGGCTTCTCTTGAACCCCCACCAGGCCTCCTCGATCGTGACCGCCGACAATTTCCGTTGTGTTTCGATGTTCGGCGACGGCGCACCTGAAACCTGTCGGCGCTTCCGTAAAAGGGCTAGTCAATACAGTAAGACAGCGTTTCCTTTCATATTTTGTTGTCGCGTATTCACGGAAGACGCGATCTTCCTTTCAAAATCAAGCTTGCTTTCTTTATTAGATACACCCAAAGGTTTGGCGGCAACGAATGAAATGCCCAAAATGGGAAGAGTGCTAAGTGTCTTTAAGAATTCCGTCTTAACTCCGAAAAATATCAAATGGACCGAGGAACAGGGTACAGTTTGACGGCTGTTACTGTCAATTTTTAATAGCCGTTTCTCGCCCTTGCTACTGATCAACTTGTACAGAAGCTTTACGATTCGATAAACACGCGCCTACATGAATTCATACGGGGTAGTTTTCTCGCGCGAGCGACAATATATTGCGGAGCAGGCGTGCCTGTATTCTGATTGCAGTTCTATCGATCACTACAACTATAAAACCGCTCAGCAAAAACAAATGCAATTTGTTGAAAAAAGATGCCGGTGCGTTAGTTCACTAACGCGTACCAGTTGACACGTATATGTTTTGACGTATGAGTCAGAGAAGTACCGGCGAGTGCGGCCGGCTGCTTTCGGTGAGCCTGCGTTCGTTGCTGAAAGCGAGTCGCATCGATGGTCATCGCTCCTTGTGCGCACACACGTACGCAAGAAAAAACGGTTTTTTTAAATTAACGGATGTCCAGACTATACTTACAGTAATTCTTACACGTTGGAATTGCGTGTGCTTAAACCAAGAAGCGCCGGTGGCATGTACACGGACTCGGCCGGTACGCTAGCCGAACGCTCGCTGGGAGCCGCACTGGGTTAGGACCGATCTCGGCGCAGATGAGTTGCGATGGTTTGAGGTTCTGCATTTCGGCCTCGGAACCTTTTTAACTGTTACCTAACGTATAGGTGAAGTAAGTGGAAGTGCACGAATTGACCGAGATGCGTTTCCGGTGTGGCGATATCGAACGACGGCTCTTTTTCTGGCCTCCGTTGGGAGAGGTCGCGAAGCCAGAGCTCATTTACTTCTTGCCAACTGCACGGCGATGTAACGATTTGCTCTGTATGTTCGGACCGACGCCTCGAGACTTATAAACGTTACAATATGAAGTCATTACCGCAACATCACGGATGCAAACTGATATAGATGCGCGGCATGCACAAAATGTGTATTCATTGCTGCTATATGCTCCGCAAAACGACGCTATTGGCACTGCATGAATAAATAAAGCATGCTAGAAAGAAAAATGATCATCGCTGGATGCTCTTGGTTATTAACATATTGTTCTCCACATTCGACAGGGAAACATTAAAATTGACCGTGATTTCACTTCACGTATATCAATAGTGCGCATCTCATCGTCTTTCTCTGCCGCCAGAATTTGTGACACATGTTTGGGACCCGTTAGGATAGCATCTGGCGGTACCATTGAATCAAACATTCGATATTGAATCATACCAAAACATTCCGCCGCGCACAATACTGAAAGCAGCGCGGCACTGGCAGAAACAGTACAGGCTCCAGTATGTGCCAGCACATGCCAGTGAGAATTCCAGCGCTTCCCAGTGAGCGCCAGCGTCACAGCGGCAAAGCCAGTGCCGATACCAGTGCCACCCAGCTCTTTCCCAGTGCGTTCACTGGAGTCCCAGTAAATCCGAGCGTATACCAGTGTTCCCAGTGCGACCCAGTGCCAAAAAACGTACTGGTATCACGCTTGGGTACTGGAACGACGCTGGTTTTTGCAATAGGGAATGCGCGATGTGCGAACCTCGGCCAGTGTTTCTCCTTTTTCGTCTGCTTGGAATATTCTCTTTTGCTCATTATCTTGCTTTGAGGAAGCTTTCCGACGTGATGACGCGCTTTAGTGATTGCTCGATGTCATGGCGTGCTGATTTTTGCCATTGACACCACTTGTCTTGAATGTCACTTCTTGTCACTTGAGTGGTTCAAGCAATTTTGAGCATTGTGTTTTGTATACTTCTTGTCACATGAGTGGTTCAAGTACTTTGAACATTGTGTTTTGTATCTCGTGTTTATGGCAGGGCAGCTTTTTAAATGTGAAGCACTGACACATCAGCACGAGCCCAGAGCTCGATATTGCCCTTGTTTGCTTGCTTTGTGACCTGTGGTGCGACTCGATGCAAGATGATTCTACAAAGTAACACGCGGCATCATTGCCGCGGGGTTATATTATCTATGTCCGCGAGGAGTAGCGTCTTTGTCTCTTAATTCTTCTCTTCTGTCCAAATTAGCGCAGTGCGTTGTAACAACCCTGTTATTAATTCGCCAAGCTGATAACTTTAATGGTTCTTCATATGTAATTACGTCATGTGCTCACAGTGATACGCTTAGATGGTTCTTTATGCAATTATGTCACCTGCCCACGGTGAATTCTGCTCACGTCATACATTACTGCGACTTCACGTCGTTCTTCACGGAGCTTATGTTAATTTACATGCAAAGGAAGGCATTCTGAACGCGTTTAGCGTTTTAGAAATGTGTAATTTTGCACGTGTTATTGGTAAATCACACTGTGTATGATGTGGTGAAGCCAAAAATCTTAAATATGCAATTTTCTCTATATGAAGCGTATGCACATGTTGGCACCTGAGCGTGACCAAGTGGTCACTTCTCAGAACAGTGGTTTGCTTGCTGCAAATGGAAACCTTACCAACTACGAAAGCATAGCGTTCTGCCGCGAAGTTCTGTTTTTTCCTGTGCAAACACTAAAAGCCACTTCCATTAGGGCATTTACCTTCCTTATTTAACCAACAAGATACCTCGCATCTCGGTCGACAACATGAAATTTTTTTAACAAGCGACTAAACAAGCTAGGCCGATCCAGGAAATAGTGCTGGCAGTGGTGCAGTCGTGTTTATTTTCGACTGTATTGGCACTGACAATGTCCGTACCGTTAAATTTACCTACTAGTCAACTAACTCTCAGCGTTTGTCGCTATAACACCTGCATTTTTATATTTATCGCGACTCGCCACGACGCTCTGGAGATTTGAAAGGACCGTTTTTGACTAAGAGCTGTGATACTCAGTTCCCACGTGCTCCAAATCCGCAGGTAGTCGCCAAAGAACGTTGTGTTAAGAAATTCACCGTGACCGTGGACTGGACTTGTAATTTACTCTCACTGTCCATATGTGTATGGAACTTACTCTTTCGATGCATTGCTAAATGTACGACTTAAGAGGACCGGTTGAAGTTCAATGTTGCTTTAACTTTTTCAAAATGCGAAGAAGCTCACATTTTGGGCGGTTAAGCGATTCAGTGTATTCATAGGTCAGTTTGCTGCGTTGAGGTACGAGGGCGATTAGACGCTCTTTGCTTTCTCCTTTGCATAGCTTTGATTTATGCTCTCGTTGCACCCATTTGTCATTGCAGGGTGACAATTGACGCTGGGACTTCTCAAGATGGCGACCCAAGCATCACGACTGAGACGTAAGTGACTTTGCAAGGCATTGAACACTTTGACGACGCTGCACGTCGAATGCTTCTCTGTGCCGAAAGGCCAGGCATTACTACACTGACGAAAGTGTTCCTGTCTGTGAAACAGAAACCAAATTTTCTTGTCTAATGGATACCTCCAGTTTGCATCAGCGATACATAATCTGCTTACAAAGATCTGTCCTTGGTTTTCGTTACTTTTCAAAATAAAATTTTCACTCGCCAGAGCGTTATTCATCTTAACGTTTCCAATCTGGTTGTATCTGATTCACTCGACTAAGGGCACTTTTTCTACGTTTTTTGTTCTCCAGCTGTACAGGATGTGATGTCGTGTGCACTAAGACTTCTGCTATACCAGTGATCTCTCTTATGAGCTAATGAGATCGTTCAAATGCGCTGCTATATTTTTTTAGCGTTAGATAGCTCGTTTTGCAGAAATTCCGCTGTCGGCGTTGTTGGTTGCGAGCGAAAAACAGCGTTGTCCGTGAGCGAAAATTCGAGATAGATGGAAATAAAGAAATCTTCGGTTCGAGTGTGAATCGAACCCAGGCCGTATTCGAGGTGAGCCGGTGTTCTCCACGGAACCACGCCCGTGCTGGAACTTGCTTCGGGAAAAAACACTATACGAACGTTATACAGTGCGAGGAGTGTCATTAACACATGTAATATTGCGTGGCAGAAGCGTGGCAATTGCGGAACGAGCGGTTTGGTTAAAGGCCCACCAGCTACAAGATACACTAGCATAATTAATTATCGTTATCTACAGCAGCATCAACAACGTGTGCAGCTGCACAGGTGCGCGTGTTGCCTTACGGATGCGTAGTGGGTAATTGGCCAACTCGCAGAAAGCAGAGTTATGTCGTAGTGGGCACTTCGCAACTATACTTAGATAGGTATTCTAAGAAGTTTGAAAGAGCCAATTTACAGGTGCACGGACGTTCCTTTCGTTGCGGTACGTTTTAGGTCTCCACCGAGAAGCGAAGCGAGGCTAGCGATTGAGAAGACGATGCGTACACGATCCGACTACACTATAGCGCTTTACTTTTGAAGGCCTCCAAGTTTTTTTTAAGTACAAGAACCATCAAATGAGACTCAGTAGAAACCACATAATGTGACGTAACGCCATTCAGCGCTGGTAATTAGCCCGCTTGGTATACGATATCTCTCCTACTTGGACGCATGGGTCTGTGGCATGTAACCATCAATGTTATCAATCATCAGCCCCTTTTGTGTTATATGCAGGACGTATTTCTCCTCACAATCTCCAATTGCCACATTGTTGCACTAGCTGATTCATTTCTATGACCGCAAACTAGCTAATTTTATGACAACGCCTAATTCTGGTGCTGTTTCTGACCGCGTTCCACACCTTGACACTTTCTCTGTCACTCTTGCTGAACACCGTCACCTGTCCAATATAGTTCTATTTTTTTCTAAGGAACTTAATGACTCTCTGACGCTTGTTCCGAACGCAGGACAACCATCGGAATGACTCTAGAGAACAGCCGTGACACGGACGCTGTTGACTTGCATAGGAATGAGGTTATGTCTTCTCCAGAAGTCGGAGGCGCAGCAACTCGGTGAGCCAGTTATATAAACACATATGAATATTCGCAGCATGTATAAGGAAGCAGTAATTTAGAATCCGGCAGTGTGCAGTTTCACATATTGCCTGACATAGTTCTCAGTCTTTTAAGCGTTAATGTGATGCACTCGGTCCTTGGTAATATCACAGCAATAATATGGCAAAGTTGGCAGCAAGTTGCGATGAGAATAGACTGACCAAGGTGACCATTCGTACTCTGACATGTTCTTCTTCAAAAGTGCCTAACAAGATTGCTCGGCTAAAGCACGCTTGTGTAAAAGTAACCTATAAAGGCAAAATTTCACCGAACGCACTTTAGAGTGCAGCTTGTTGTTCTGGCGATGCCCTTAGGTCTCCCTGAAAATTCATGGATGAACATTCACATTGATCGCATAACGCATTCATCTTGACTAATCTCTTCTACCGCGACTAATCGTTCAAGCTTACATGAATTAAGAAAGTTGCATTATTGATGTCCCTGCTAGCCAATAAGTTGTCGCTCAAAGAGCTCCTATGCGCCCAGATAAAAAAAGTGTAGCCATTAATTCCAGTGGAAATCTATGAGGAAACACTGTTAAGCCAGACGCTACAGGGCTCGATGTCGGAAATAACCAATGTCGGTTTGGAGGTCTTGCCGTAGCAGCGAGCGGAAGACTCGCCTCTACCAGCCATAGCGACCGTTGTAGAAATAGGGATAAGTAAAATAAAAAGGGATAAATTGTTCAAAACAAGTCTTAGTTGTCATTGCTTGTAGTGCTTCCTTGAAAAAAAATAATGTGTAATGGCCATGAAGTCGCTTCGTTACTTTCAGAAAAAGGTTAAAGCTCTTAGTGAACGCTTTAGCGCAAGCCACCTAGAAATGTTACCATGTGAAGCATAAACAAATCACACTAACATTTTTAAGAGTGGAGCTCTTCAAGCTTTTCGCTGTAATCAGGTATCATCACGTAACAACACGTTAAGAAAATTATGTAACATCATGTAAGAACTAGTCGCGTGACTAAAATCACGTAACATGATGTAAGTAGTCACGATGCATGTTCCAGCCGAAACCACGTGACGCGTGCGCATTGCGGGGAGCCGACTGAGACTGGACAAGAATATCCAAGTCTAGCCATACTGATTACTACTAGCAAAAACTTAGCATCTCTAGCAAAAGCTTGGCATTACTAGCAAAACTTAGCTAGGTCGAACACTAGCTCCGCTATTGGTTCTAGTCTTGCGCTGCTAGCGCAAGCTGCGCACTTTTTTTGTTAAAGCATTTAGAGCACCAACAAACCTAATATCAATAGACATCCGGTGGGTTTGACGAGCTTAATTCGAGAACGCGGGTTTGATTCCGCGTACGTCCATGGCAGTCGAATTTTGATACGCGTGAAATGCAGGACCACTTATGTGCTCTAATTTAGAGGCAAGGTGATCAAACTTAATCTGACAAATTGGTCAAACGTAATCTGCAGTCCCAATCTATGGTTTGCTTAATAATCATATGGTGGTTTTGACACGTGAAACACCGGAAGGTCATTTCTAATTTTACAAGCTGCTCGCGAGAACCAATCACTGTCACACAGATATAAGGTGTTAGTATGCGTATGACCATGCACCATGACATTTCTTGCTAAGAAGACAGTTAGATATGCTATGGTGTTTATTGAACTATGTGAACAAAGCTGTCACTTTTGCAAAATTTTAGTGAAAGTAACAGTTGAAAGGTCTACTACTGAAACCTCAGAAGAAAAGAATAAGCTCTGTGCTTTACTTACCAGTGGCAGCAAATACAGTGAGCTGCCCGAAATTTTAAAGGAGTTCTCGGATTCGAAGCTGCGTAGATGTTGGTTATAGGCTCTGCAATTTGCTGTTGTAAGTAACCAGCGCTAATCTCCTTTCCAGGAGGCAGCGGCGCCGAGATCTAGATTTTGACGATGACGACGACAGTACATTGCGGGCTCAAGAGGCATCGCTGCAGAAAAGCCTGGACACTTGCATGAGGCATTTGGTGGCCATGAAGCCGGGATCCTCGACGACACCCCAGCGACAGGATACCTCTCGGGACGAGTGCCACGACCACGCACTGTCGATCGCTGCCAGGTTGCGTCGTCTGGACGACGTAGCGCTGCCGCAGGTACTGCACCGCATCAGCGCCATCCTGCTGGAATTCGGTGTGTGACGAGAGATCTGACTGATGAACGTGGTGATCCTTGTAGTGTATGTGCTTAAGTGCGTTTGACTTCGTTTTCATCTGCTAAAGGGACATGATGAATAATCTGAGCGCAACTGGATTATTGCGTCGTCATTGCAAGCTGCGCGGCGGCGTAGAACTGTGGCGGATATCCTAATGTGACATCCACAAAACTTTCTTTCGCCTCGTTCGTACTCTTGTGGAGTGATGATGTGGTGAAAGCGTGTGTGCTGCTCGGTTATTGACCTGCGTTATTGGCAGAGATATTAAGCTTTGTTGTTTCTGAAAGCATGGAAGCAAGGTCCAATATGGACGGCGACTATCTGTGGTGTAGCTTAAAGGCCGAACCACATGCAGTGTTTTTGCCGGCGTTATCTGGCGCTGCGTCTCTCGGCGTCGTCACATAAACGCCGCCAAAGAGGGCGACGAACCACATCAGAAGCGCTGAGGCCAGCGCAAGGCCAGCGTCGCACATTGTGAACAAAGGGAATAAACCTTAAAACTGGCAAAGCAATGTGCAGTTGTCGTCCATGGACCAACAAGAAATATTGCTGATTATAGCTTTTATGCCTCATTTGCAGTTTTGCAGTGCGAAAAACCAGTCACAGTGCTGCCGAAAGGGCTATCTTCCTTTATTTTACTCGTAGCGCCAACTACTGAGACTAAGAAGACCACAAGCTAGTAATATATGGCCTCTGAGCTTGAAGTTGTCCGACATCTTTGTCGCCACGTATTCGGGCAATACACTCATTCCTGCTAAGCCTACCGATGAACTTGAGTATGGCTCTCGGAAGCAGTTTAAAGATGTCACGAGCGCTTTGCTGTCGAAGCTTCCAGGGAACAAGCTAAGTCAAATACAAGCGTCAGTTGAGAACTTGCGGGCCGCACAGTGCAAGGCGATGACTTAATAGATCCGAGGCGGCGGCAGCCATTTTGGCCGCATTGACGATGCCATTACGTAGGTTGAAGTCGCTGGCAGCCGCGCGCTGATTGGTTCTGTGTCCACCGAACTGCTTCCGGCGTCATCTCCGATCCTGCAGATGTCTGGGACGTCCTAAGGTGGAGGTGTCGGCCACCGTCAACGCTAGCATCGACGCCGAGTGACGCCGGGGAACGAAACGCCGGAAAGACGCTGGCAAAAACGCCACATGTGGTTCGGCCTTAAAGGTGCAAGTTGCTACAGAGGTACTCAGACGTTGTGTACCATACAAAACAAATCTAGTTTACACTGTTTTTTACGTAGAGGCTCCACTTTTGAGACATCCCCACAATACTCTGTCAGTTCGGGGACGTTGATGTCATGTGTTCCATTCTTTTTAGAAATGTTTGCGGTGTATTTTACTGCTGTTCTTGAGCGTACCATGTAAATAACCGGTAGGCTGCCTACGACGTCATCGCAATGGCACCTCGGAACAAATTTTAGAATTCACTACAAACACGCAATTTCTTGTTTGAATCAAGGTTTACGACGTCCAATTCATTGCGGCTGTTTTCAATACAAAACGGCACCAAAGATGTTCCACGGATAATAAACGATTGCGAATCTGATAATAGAGCGCTCACCACGTACCGTATTCTGGCACACACAACGGCTTTTGCTTATACCGGGTTTCCGAAAGCTTGTAGTAATATCTAGTGAGGTTGCATGTACGCGCAGTTTATAATCGTCAATTTTTAGAGCACCACGATGATTACACATTAAATTAACGCCGGTGCCGTAAATTTACATGAACAGCTCAGGTGAAAATAATTTGTTACTGCAATGAGACCTGTCTGATTCTCCAAGTTCTGCGTCGCCGACACGGGCACTCACATTTGTACTACCTCAGGAAACCCGGTTTGGCGACAAACATACACCATAATACTTCAGCAATAACAAAACCCAACAGATATGCCTGAACGTATAGTCCAGATGGCAACATTGTTTTATGAGTGCCATACATGATTTTACGTTTTCTGCAGCGTTGCAGTACTGAGAATGCATGTTCTACTGGCGATATCTGCGGATGGCACACGTCACAACAGCCGGAATCAATCTGAAATAAATGTGTAGGATGCGCACTTATATCTTTATTGAAACTGGTTGTTAATCGCTCTTTCATAAGAATATTTCAGAATACAAAAGCGAAACGTGTTTTCATAGTAATTACTATATATTAATTTGCACAGTGTATGCTGCAATTGGGCCGGCATGACAGACTTCTACGTGGATGCACCTACGTTGACATGCACAACCACTTTTGCGCCGAGCACCTCGGTACGAGTCCGTTGTGTGTTTGGCAGCCCTGTAGGTTGCTACACGCTTAGTTTCACGAATGGGGGGGCACAGTTCTCAGTGTGCGCCGAGAACGAGTAAAGATGTTACGCTTCCCACTCGTGCGCGATCCGCTGAGTGCTTTGGCGTAGTGCTTCGCCGCACCGCTGCTGTGTGGTGGCGCAATCCTGGGGATGGTAAAATCGAGGAACCATTAATCGATTAAAATTACGGCGCCAAACGATTAATTGTCATCGATGACCGTCTCTCATTTAACCGATTAATTGAATAAAGCTGTTCGATTAATCGATTACAGCACCACCACCACCCAACTCCTCCCCTTGGCCAGAGCGCGTGATCGCGAGTGACGTCGAGACGCAGATATCGAGCGCATCTCTTATTAACCACTAGAGCGCATGTTAGTACACTCATAGAATGAGATCGGAGCCGGAAGCGTCTGTTGGGACTCAGGTCCGATGGGTCTCCATATTGGTAGCTGGCCTCCGTTATCAGACCCATCGTATAACTTTTGCATAGAGGGGAAGCGTTCTTAAAAGAGAACAGAGATTTATTTATTTACGTAGTTACATGAGAGAGAAGGAATGAACTTTTTACAGAAGTATTCGGCTTTTATAGCCCCTAATTCGCAAACACAGACACTCGGGAAGCGATGACAGCAGCTCCCGCCAATCCGGTGTCTTGCCGTCTCAGTGCCCCGCCGGCGAGAAAGGGTAAAGGACCACACAATACACCTGATGAGGGGCATGGTCGAGGACCATGTCCAATTGGGCCGCAACCGCCCTGCACAATGCCAACGCAGGAGTCCCACACTTGGAGTGACCTGATCCCGAGAACTCCCGGCGAGGAAAAGAGTTCGAAGGAGGGGGAGGGGGGGGGGTTGTCGACTTCGGAGGAGATGGCAGCAGTCGTCTTGATCACGTGCAAACTTTTATCTCTGCGTTCGAGCGAAAAATGCAGTGGTTCGATGTGAACGTTTCCAGCGGTGCCATATCGCGCTAACACCACACAAGGAAGGGGTGTCCGCGACTGCCCCGTCGTGTTCTTCGGAACCCGTCCACGGCGGCATTCCTGGCTCGCTCGACCACGCGTGCCTGAGCCCCCTCCAGGAAAATGCGGCACTTCGTGCCTCCGTCGAAGCACCGATCCTTGGAGAAACCTTCTGACTGAAAGGTTCACGCACAATGTCGCCTTCAATGATGAATTCTAGATCCGGTCGTGACAAGACCCACCCTAATAGGTACAGAAATGAACTCGCCCTGATCTCGATAGCCAACGGCGCTCATCTCCAAGCCATCCCCAACTATTCAAGGCCTGGCCAATGCGACAGTTTTGGCACTTTAGTAAACCATTTCGAAGGCAACTAAAAGCTTCGCTTTTAGTTCTCTTCGAAAAGACCTGGCCGGAGGTGGCCCCACCACAAAGAGGCAGAAATGCACTTGTCCACTTCCCTCCGGCTTGCAGTCTACTGCCTTCACCGCCTCGCGCCCTTCTTTCTATTGTGTGCTGGTTAGCCGTCGGCGAAATCATGATGGTCGAAATTCACGTTCAGTGCACGGTTTTTAATAAATATTGGTGTATATAGTGCTCGCTTTTCCATGCTGTAAATCCAAGCAATCGGAAGAGAAGCGCTGTGTGGACGAAGTTCACAGGAGACTCCAAAACGAAGACTGCCAAGTGGAATAAATGTCGTAAGCAGTATGCTAAGCCAGCAACGGAAACCTTGAGATGTGACCTGCGACGCACCCACAATAATAACGTGCCAGAGACTCATCCTCCAAAGAAAGGCGGTCATGACGACGATGACTATGTTGAAGACCCTGCTGCTGCTGAGGGCACGAATCCGTCTTTTCAGGTGAGTTATCAGTCCACCACTATTCAACCAACATCTATCCACTTTTGCTTAAGTTGTCTCTAAAACTGTCACTTTCAATTATGCAGTCCGCCTCAGTGGTACAGTAGTTACGGGCCTCGGCTGCTGATCCGAAGGTCGCGGGTTCGATCCCGGACGCGGCGGTCGCATTTCGGTGGAGGCGAAATGGTAGAAGCTCGTGTACTGTGTGATGTCAGTGCACGTTAAAGAACACCAGATGGTCGAAATTTTCGAAGCTCTCCACTACGGCGTGCCTCGTAATCATATGGTGGTTTTGGCGCGTAAAACCCTAGGTATTATTATTTCGATTATGCAAGACATTTGTCTCTTTTCATTAATTACATACTTGTATCCACATGGTACAGTTAAATCCCCCATTAACGAAAGCCCTCAAGAACGAAATTCTCGCGGAAACGAAGAAATCCAGCTTCCGCGGCGAACGCCCATATAGTTCAACAGATTATCCCTATCTCAGTAGCGAGTAGATTTTAAAAAGCACTCCTGGAAGAATTTATCATTTTGCTAACAGAAGTTCTATGGGGGTTTCCATACGTTCATAATTACCATTTAGATATCACAAATATAATACATACACCTTTTTCGAAGTTCCCACTTTAATTTTATAAATAAATGTTTGTATTGTCCCGTAAAGATGAAACATGAATGGAGCAAGAAGAAGCTAGAAAGAAGCTGGCTGGTGTGCGATTGTGCTAGTCAGCCACGCTTGGTATTTTGACTGTACCTACTTTAGTCTGTAAATACACCTCTCATACATTTCAAAGAGCCCCGGTACGGTATCGCCGAATTCGTCTAGTCTTGGGTACCAGTGTTGTAACTTAGGTTGGCGCACAAAACACAGCGCGTTAACACAATACGCTTGTGCTGTATGTGCCCACCTTCGTCCATAAGTTACAGCGCTTATTACCAACTGGCTCCTATTGCAGCGCTTCTTCCGAGAATTCCTGCTCCCTTTCCAACCCTCCTGTTATCGCTGGCTTGTACATCCTCATAGTGGGTGATGGCACCATTTGATGAAATCAAAATACAAACAATATGATCGGAGATGATGCTCTCGTGGTAGAAGAATTCAGAGGCAGGGGAATCGCTGAAGTCACCTCAGGTTGCCGTTGGGAGGACTTGAAAAAGAGCCAGAACTAACGCTAAGAGTAGCCAAAGTAGCCATGCCATTTGGTTTTGCCGCCAGATTTGTAGCCAAATAGAACAGAAGCGGAGTCGAGTGTTTATTATTAGCAATAAATAATACCATATTGAATAACAAGACAATACAAATTTTCCCCTGTTTGGTCTTGGCTTAGATGAGTTGCAAATAAATGAATAAATTATAATAAATGCAGTGCGCCTGCAAACAGTTGTAGAATAGAGTTCTTGGCAGGTACAGAGTAATTCTGGGACATTTCAACCAAGTCAATAGGAACATTAAGTGTTGAAGCAGTTTTCCTTAAAACCCCGGACCGAATTTGACCATTAGATTTTACATAACACCAGTCTAGTTTCAGAGAGTGAAAT
The DNA here is from genome assembly GCF_013339695.2 of Rhipicephalus sanguineus. Classification (NCBI taxonomy): domain Eukaryota; kingdom Metazoa; phylum Arthropoda; class Arachnida; order Ixodida; family Ixodidae; genus Rhipicephalus; species Rhipicephalus sanguineus. The sequence continues at coordinate 22,312 of NW_023614174.1, read as the reverse complement.
CTCGTTGAAGATGAACAGCCCAGCCTCACGCTGTTGTGGATCTCTCTTTTATCAAGTTCACACGAGAATACGCGTTTTCGCATGAGAAACTTGATAGGATCAGCATGGATGGCGGGCAGTGTGCACAGCGTGCTAGCCACGCGTTTGCCAACATGCACGCAACTTCGGCGTTCGGTCTTTGCAGATGCGCCGCGCTCTGCGTTGGTATGCCTCGATGTGCACCTGCCTGAGGACGCGCGAGCAAAGGCTGACACTGGTGGACAGTAAAGCTTGGAAACAGTGTACATTTTCAGCAAATAATAAGAAAATTGGCTACTTAATGCGCTAAAACGGAAGTTCAAACGTAGCCAGAAAGTAGCCGTGGATCCAACTTGCAATTTTCCTCGCCAGACGGGGTCGTAATGCAGCAGGGTTGCCGTTGGTGGCGTTGCCAACGGCAACCTGCATTACAGCAGGTTGCCGTAATGCAGCAATTGGCGCAAAGTCGCCACCAACGGCAACCCTGCTCCTGCCACTTGTCGAAGTTGTTTGTAACTCCGGGAATCATGATAAAGAATATGTGGTATTGTTCTTGCGTGATACTTTACCATCTTATATAGTCCTCAAGAGGCCACTGCGGTGGCCTATAGTTGTTAATGGCGCTCGGATGCTGTCCCAAAATACACGGGTTGATCCCGATCGCGGCGGTCGCATTTCGATGTGGGCTAAAAGCTACAGTGTACTGTGCGACTTCAGTACTCGTTAAATAACCGCAGATAGTCGAAATTATCCGAAGACCTCCACTACGGCGTTTCTCATAGCCTTTGTCGCTTTATGACGTTAAACCCATGAACTAAAGGAACTGCCTCAGAGACCAGTTCAAACCCATGAACTAAAGAAACCGTTCACTGGGCTGTTGTCATCTGAAGGATTCTACGGTGAATCTATGGCTAAGATCGGGGGTGGGGGGAAATGTGTTAGAGATGCTGACGAAAACAAACCAATGGACTGACGTTTCTGTCACCGCTGGTGCTTAGACAGGTGCTCAGCGTGGTCCCACCCTATTAGAGTGGTGCGAAACCCACGCTACGCCATTCACGTGCGCGCGTTTCGCGCCGTCTTGGAGAGATGGTGTTATCACGCCGCGCAAACTGGAGCACCAGCGCCAACGGAAACGTCAGTCCAATATACGCCACCGGGCTGAAATGACTGACGAGGATCAGCCAACGACGATGAGCGAAAGGCATCGGCCTCCAGGATCCCCAGTAACTCGAAGCCGAAAATTCCCGTCGGCGAGTTGGTTACAGCCCAGACGAGCGCTTCCTGGTAGCCACGGCAAGATTTCAACGGGAGTCAGTCGTGAATCTGTTTGGAAGCCCCCCTCCCCCCCCTCCCCCTTCCCCTCACTCCCCTACTGTACTGGATCAACTCCCAAAAAAATAAATAACAGAGTGAAAGATAAATAAATAAATAAAAGGGTGAAAATTTAACTGAATTACACAAAACAAGCAGCTTCGCTGGTATTCAATCATCACATATTGGAAGGGCTGAATTTTTTTATTAATCTTCAATGCAGGGACATTTCTTTCAGTTACAAAAGTGCTGAACACCGTACGTTACTGACTGTTCCTCATTGAGACATAGGTTGTTCGATCAAATAAATCATCCGCACAAACGTGGCATTTAGGGGACTAAATCTGCGTCTGCACAAAGCTTAGCGCATTTACTTCGCTTGCAGCCATCGCTTTCAGATAATGGCAGGCTCAGAAAAAAACATCGCGCCCTCGCGATTGCCACCTCGGATAAGCCAGGAACACTGTAGTGATAGCCGCTGCAGATCGTAGGAAGTATTGTACGTCAGTTTGTTTCACGGCTCATCAAACATCGGAGCTTGAGAGAAAATTTGCGTTTTCTGGATTCCAAACTCCTAGTTTTCCCCCCAAAAGCGACAGAAAAATAAGAGTGCGCCTCTTTAGCGCAAAGTGAAGCGGAAGGACGAAAAGGGTGAGCAAGGAACCCGTCTATTTTTCCCCTTGCATCCTTCTTTCGGCGACACCAGCAGGCCGCTTGCATTTTTTACTTGTGTCGCGGTCCTTCTTGCTTCTAGAGCTGCCGACAAAATGATGGCACCATGTGAGCTGAGTTCACGCATCGCGACTCAGGCAGCGAGAACAAACGGGCTGCAGATCCGTGCCACGTGGTCACGTGACGGAGGGGGTTACTGAAACATCACTCATGGGGCTGCATCCCGCGTGGTGTCCCTGAAAAACTACACGGAAGCAGGAGACATACCGAAGGTCTGTATGGTGGGGGCTTATGAAAAACGGATATAGAAAGCAAACACACAAAAAAGAAATGTACGCAAAATAACAGCTATTGCAGTTCGCGAACGCATCTCAAATTCGCTCGTTTCACCCCAAAATCAGAACCCTTCCCGGCCTGTATCCAGATTAAGGAGGGGGTTGCGAGCTCGCTGTGCGAGGCTCTCGCATCGGCGTGCGTCGACAGCGGCGCGGCAGCGAAATCAACGCCGGCGTGGAGCGCGAAAAACGCCGCGGAACGTGTGCTTCCGCATCCATGCAGCGCCTGCTGGCGCGCCCACACAGGCGCGTGGGACGATGATCGCGGCACCCGCCGGTCCGCTTCTTCAATATTCACGCTCGCGAGTGAACTGGCGACGCTAACGCGTATCGCGGATGGGCGGAGAGGAGCACGGGAGGTGAGGACACGCACGCAATCACGGAATTCCGCACCGAAAGTTTGAAAAGGGCAAAGCGAACTACTTTTTGGTGTAAAAGAAAGTGACCATTCAAGAATAAAATATTGGCCGTTTTTTTTCTTATTTTTTTGCTTTTTCACTAACCGACAGTCAGGGCCCAATGAGGCTTGCGAAAAACGTGGGTGAGTAGAACCCCCTTTGGTTTATCCTCGTGCTCTTCAAGCTGGAAGGCAGGCTCACTTCATCTGCGTAAATTTGAACCGTATCACACATGCTCGGAAATATAGTGTAAGCTGTTATGAGCTCGAAAGAACGGCCCATTTTGGAGGCGGTGTTGTCCGCTACCGACACTGTCCGTCGCAGGGTTCGAGCCGGAATCGAACCCGGGCATCCTGCGTGGGAACCTCGTATTCCACCACATAGTGAGAGAGATAATAATCTTTAATGAAATTCCCAGAAAGGTTAGCCTGGTTTGTCGTCAGGCTAACCGCACGTTCAGTTGTTTTTGGTCATGTATGCGGCGTCACATGTGCTGTAAGCGAGCCATGTAATCTGCGTTAGAGTTATGAAATAAAGACAAGTTGGAAGTTTAGCGCTCATACTGTTGCCTGTAATTCCTTCCTCGCTATTGTCTCTTTGCTCAAACTGAGCTGTGCTATAGGAAACGACGTTATAATGCACCGACTAGCCCAATCAGCAGTACTTGTTAGATGATATATCAGGTGGGAGGTCAAGAATACAAAAAAATTCGGCAGATCCCACGCCTTGCGAGAATTGGTTTTATGCGAAGCAATCAGCGAGTAATTGTCTATGCTGCATTTTTTGGCATTGCGCCAAGCGTTGCGAGGTGGATCGACGTGTTTTTTTAAGGGAAGTAGTTGTGTGCACATCGAGACCTTACGAGACATGTCGACTACCTGGGGTTTCAATGACTTATGGTCTGACGCTTTAGAGCACAGACCTAAGTATTTTCGAAGTGCACTTTACAGAGCGATGATGTGAATATCATACGTAACTTTCGTATTCCTCCGGGGTCGAGCAATGCTTGAATATAGCTTGCTGAATCATAAGAATACAAATGTAACGTTTATTAGACTCTATGAAAGCAGAACCAACACTGGAAGCACAACTGACGTTAACCCGGAATGACTGCTCTGTGATAGGGGTACATATTTAATGTCTTTTGCTTTGCTATAAGATTAGATAGCCAGCGCTGCAACCGCAATTGACTCTGCACCGACATTACGCCTACATTGGGTCATTCCAAAGCAGTTTCAAGACGTGGCGTAGCTCTGTGCTAGTATACGTGACTGCCACGCAGAATGCTTGGGCTCGATTCCTGCTGGAATCCTGATTTTATTCTTTGCATTCGTTGGGTTAACGCTGCCGATATCGCTCTTTCTTTAGGCGGTAACCCATTTAAGTTACCGATGTCTGTTCTCGCAGTTCCTGGGAAGATAAACTGTCAATCACCCGTGGCACATACCGCTTACCGTGGCCGGCGGCATACGGGTACATGCCACACATGTCTCGAGGACAGGGTTTGACGATGTACGCTACATGATTTTCACGTTATTCAGGTCATGACCAGGCAGTCATATTCGTCAAGCCTTCTTAACCTCCCAGACGAGTTTTGGTCTAAGGAGGCGATCACGAGAGCACCAAGACCTTGGCGGCTAGATAGATAGATAGACAGATACGTAGATAGAAACGCTCAAAGTTCCTTAGGTTCGATAAAAAAATGCTTGGCATTTAATAAGAAATAACAGGAGACGTAAGATAGAACTTTGCGGAACGCCGAAATGAACTTCGCAAAAAGAATAATGATTGCCGCTTGCAGCAACAAATCCTGATCTGCTAGTAGAAACATTCAATCTACTCCAAGAGGTTACCGCCAAGGTCAAGTTGATGTTGCTTGTAAATTAATAATCTACGGCAAACTTTATCACAGGCTTTAGAAAATCTGAGGAATATGCAGTCACCAAGAGAGGGGTGAACAAGAATCTGATCGCAGTCATTAGTTAAGGATAATAACTGTTTCACGTTAATATGTTTTCCGGAAGCGATGCGGGTTGACATGAAATATGAATTATGTTGCAAAAAGCTGACGAGTTTAGTAAACATTATGTACTCGAGCAGTTGCAACAATTCTTGTTAAATAAATAGGGCAGTAATTATTGACAGTTTTTACTGTAGATTTATGAAGTGGTACGATATTCCCGATTTTCTGTTGGCACACAGATCTACACGCGTACAGTAACTGTTGAAACCATTGAACTGGTATAAGGGACTGAATGCTCTGGTATTTCTTTGAAAGGTTATGTTAATACTATTACAACTAAGGGAAGAATCGTTCAGAAGAGTTTCGATGAGCTGTACTTCGATGAGTCGTACAGTGCGAAGTGTTTCTACAATCACTAGGGACATGGTAAACAATTGTTTCAACACGCAATAGGTAATTCTTGTCGCTATACTAACAAAAATTCACCGACAATTATGGTACTGCCTAATGCGAATTCTGACCGCAGCTTCGTGTTGGGGCAAAGCCAACTGTGTTTGAAGTTTTGTCTATCCGCAGTTGTAGCAACGTAACATTGTTACATATTGCCACAGAAACAGCCAGTGATCGAGTGCTACGCACAGCACTCTGTGCATTGCAGGCGTCGCGAAACAAGCGAAATGCCGACAGCGCTCGAGTGCTACTCACACCACTCTGGGCATTGCAGCGAATTGAGCCCCGTTACTGCAAGCGAAACCAGCCGCAGTGCACGTGCCGCCCTGCATGCGCACGGGCTCCGACCGAGGGGCCAGCACGCGTGACGGAGGAAGTAAGCGAGGTTAGAGGTCAGTGGCTCGTGATATCGACAGACTCCGCGTTCGCTCTCTTTCGCCTCGTTCGCTCTATCGGTTGCGCTGCCGACGCCGCTCAACGCAGGAACGGCACCTAAGAGCTGCGCTCTAAAACTTCGTATGAAAGATTCGTTAGGAACATTAGCGCAGTGGGTTTCGCTAATCTGGTTACCAGATGAGTCAATCTAGGCAATATCGATGCCGAATAGTGGGTTAATGACTCGCTAAAGTTTTAATGCGATGATGGTAAAGAGCTCGTTTCACAGAATTACCAGTGTAAGCGTCGGTGTCGGCGGCGGCGTTGGGGTTGTGGGCGAAAACATGAGCAATCATTCGAGGTAGACGGAAATAAACAAATAATAAAAAAACTTCGGCCCGTGCGAGAATCGAACCCAGACCTCCATGTGCGGCAAGCAGATGTTCTACCACGAAGCCACGCCAATGCTTGAAAGTGCTTCGTAAAAAAAAAAAAAAAAAAAAAAAAAACGCCATAAGATTGTCATGTAGCGCGAGGAGTCGCCTTAACGCATGTAATATTGCGTGGCAGTATCGTAGAATGGCAGCACGCGTCGAAACATGCGAATTGTGCAACGACCGGGTGGTTTAAAGCTGCCCACAAATTACACAGTGTGCAGCTGCGCTGGGGCGCATGGCCCCTTAAGGACGCGTGGGTGCTTCGCTAATTTGCAAAAAGGAACGATTATGACGTAGTGGGCACTTCGCATCTGTACTTGCAGTGGAAATTCTAATATAGTTTGACACGGCAAACGTTACGCGCATAAATGTTCGTTTCCTTGCGGCACGGCTGAAGGCGACGGGCACGGGGCCCGATTACGCTATAGCGCCGTACGCTTGAAGACGAAGCTCAAGCGTCCCCCAATCTATTTTTTTTAGTTGTTGTACCATAGACGGCAGAACATTAGCAAGAAATTTATCTTTATCGGATTGAATAGAGCTGTCGGTGCAGATTTGTAAGCATCCCAGCGGTGGCGATTGTAGGCAAACGTCTGGCGGCCGATAGAAATGTTTCGTTCTGCTAGGTAGACGTTCGACGTAAGCGTTGTGCTATGGTGCTGTGGGGTTTGATGGGATGAAAGCGGCTAGGCATATAATACATGCGAAGCATTTCTTAGCGAACCAAAGGCACCTTGAGCGTTACTATCTATCTATCTATCTATCTATCATATCTATCTATCTATCTATCTATCTATCTAGCTATCTATCTATCTATCTATCTATCATCTATCTATCTATCTATCTATCTATCTATCTATCTATCTATCTATCTATCTATCTATCTATCTATCTATCTATCTATCTATCTATCTACTATCTATCTATCTACTATCTATCTATCTATCTATCTAATCTAGTCGCCTACATCTGAGCGCCTACATTGAACACGATTCACAGGTCACAACATGAATAACGTGACTTCCCTGTGACGCTTTCCACGAATCACGAGTGGCGCATACCTGCATAGCAGGACCCGTGGTATACGGGCATGCGTCCACATGTGTTCACAGTCTATATCATAATGTATGACAGCCAAGTATTGTACCAAGGAGTCACGGCATAGCTTCAAACTGCTTAGGAAAAAGACCCTATGCAAGAGTTATGAAGGGCATCGCCAATTGTGATTGCAGTGCTCGCTATCGATTTTATAACGACCTGGAAAACACTGACTCCGCAACTATCCGCGATAAGCAGCTCCTAAGGGGCGCCACTTGAAGCCCGTAGCGGCGGCCGTTGGAACCGCAAGCGGGTCGCGTAGCAGACGCCTTCTTCACTGCAATCATGACGGAAGTTCGCGCGTGCGATTTGCCGCTTATGCGCGTCCCAAATAATTACTTTTACGGCGATAGTGTGCGCAAAGGAGCCGCACTTTATAATAGTGGACATGTGTGTGATATCACAGCTGTGTGGACGACATTGTTACCATACGCGCCAAGTGTTTGCCACAGACAAGCGTCAACAAGGTTCCCTACGAAGTGGAGCTCATTGTAAGTACACCGCTTCTTTATAACGTACCGATGACTAATGCCTGCATGCGCTGACGCGTGAACCAACGTTTTTTCACGACACAGTAGCTTCGTTTACGTGCCATGTCTTTATATAGTAGATATTGAGGGAGCGCTGTCGCACCGGCGCATAGATTTCACAGGTGCCGCCACGCAAAGGGTCAGCGTTGGGAAAACTTTGAAACCAGAACGATAAACTTGTGAAAAATATCTCGGCAGCTGCACTTCTTCATAACCGGCTCCACTCAGGCGTGCGCAGGGTTCCCATCGAGGGGGGGGGTGGGGTGGGCAAAGGTTCATCGCAGCGCCCCCAGGCCCCACTAAGTCAATGCATGGGGCAGATTTTGCGCCCCCCCCCCCCCCCTCTTAGGCGAATAGGAAAGCCGCTCCACCCCCAACCCCCTCGTGCGCACACCTATAGCACCACTCATACACAGCTTGTGTAAAGCGAACGAGCATTAGTGGGAGACATCAAGGTGTTTTCCATTAGCATGAAGTCATGTTACGAGGCATTCAAGGAGGTTGAATCGGTTGATGTCCTGTCAAAAGCCTTCAATGCGCACAGGTGCTACGCTTTACAGCCAATATGCATATAGTTTAGGGGAGCGCACAGCAAACATTCTGCAGCGATGATCGCATTCCAGTGCCATCAGTAGGCAGAATGCTGCCGATTTCGTGCAGCACACGTGTGATTCCGCGGCGCTTTTGTAAAGGAGCCGTCACCTGCCCCACATTCAATGGCATTGCGCTCACGCCATTCGTTTTCAAGAGAGCCTAGACATCGCGCCTTATCAGTAACAACATGTGCATTGTAGCGTCTACAATGCAGGCGAGGCGACCAAGTGCAAACGTAGTAGCGTTCGCTGAAGACGTAGCGACATAAATGGAGAAACAAACACGGTAATCGTTCTAACACAGCCGTAAACAAAGCGCATTGCTTACCTTCTGCGTCGGACAGCAGCAATCCACCGCCGCCATCGCTCTCGCTCACGAAATAGCACCGGAAACTTGTAAAAGTGCGTTCCTGGCTAGTTTAATTGTATGTGTTTCAGCAGCCGACAACGCAGCAGTTATTTTTCGACATCGCTGAAGCCCGACAGAGTCGTTAAATCACGATGAAAAACACATCCATTCGTGCACTCGCGTACACGCTCGCGGGGACACTGCCCGCCCGAACCCGCCGACGCTTCTGAGCCGTGGCGGCAGATGGCGTCGTCGGCGCTTTGTGCATCGCCTATAGTCAAACGTTGCTCAATTACGCTGACGACCACTACTTATCATGCGCGTCAGCGTTCTCTTCGTTGTGATAAAACTGACGTCGCTTTAAACGTGAGTACGGACGTTACGTTGAACCATAGCTATACCCTTTACACGTCAGTGCAGTCGACATGCCTGGCAAGTTCACGATTGCGCACGACGACTAAATACCCCAAAAACGTCGATCCACCTCGTAACACTTGACTCAAAGCGAATAGTCCCGGTAGACGGCGCATGAAATTGATTCCACAATGCGTGGATCTGTCGGAAATTTCCAAGGTGTTCGACTTCATCTACGAACTCCCAGTTCGCGGATTGTGTCGAAATTGCTTCAAAAGATGCCTACAAAACCTGCTAGGTCGCTGTTCGTCATGTCAAAGTTTGATTTATGGTATCCTGTATGGTTTTAGTTTTTTTTTGTCCTTCCTAGGAGAGGGGGGTTAATTAAAAAAAGTCACAGTTTCGCCGCAAGGGCGAAGCAATGAATGCGATAGCAAGGAACTAATGCTATACGAAGTGAGGCTCGCCAATGTACTCTCAGTTTGAACAGCGCTTCTGTTGCAAAGGCGCCGAAGCAGCGAAGGAAACTAGCGTGCTTCAAGTGTCGAGCTGTGACACTTGATAGTTCGCGCTCATCTTCTGTTTGTTCGTTTAGCGGCGTACCTGAGCTCGAGTGACATTCGTACGCGCCGTAACCTGAGCGCGGACATCACGGTTGGAAGCGTGACATTCCTCTCTACCCCGCGCCACGAGAAAACCGCGCGAGCAGACAGCGGAAGGGCAAGCTTCTCCCATGCGCAATATAAGAAGAAGCGAGGGAGCTTGCCGACGACTTTTAAATGCGCCCGTCGGGCACCTAGCGCCACCTCGCTGTAATGAAGAAACGCTTATTATCGCCTTCTGTCTCTGAGTCCGTCCAGCGCTAAATGGTGTATATAACGCTCGCCGTTAGCTACGTGGAGGATCTGCGTTTCGTGGCGTAGTGGATAGCGCCGCTCGCTGCGGAGCAAGAAGTCCCTGTTCGATTCCGCGCTTCGGAAGCATTTTTCTGAGTTATTTTTCTTTGGGGCCTTTATATATATACAACTTATACATATACGGTGCATGACGGCGGCGACGGCGACGGCAAATCCAGTCGAGACTGTCCTATAATTGCTATCGCAATAAAAATAAAACGTCATTAATGATCGCCTTTTCCCCGTCTATATATTTCACGTGATGGCGAGGTCTGGTCGAGTCGTTGTACTACATCGAGAATTCTAGTACTCTTAATGGATTTCCAGGTAGGCAGCGTTAATAATTGTGTCAAAGATAAAACGTCTATAACCTGGCCTTGCAGTTGAAGCGTGTTCATGTGTGTGATCTGCAGCAGCGGGGCGAATGCTTCTGGGCAATTGAAGACGCTGAGCTCTTGACCGTTGCAGTGCGGTATTCAAAAGTTCCACCATAGAATAAAGAACCAGTTTAGAGAAGGGAAACTGTAGCCTTGACAACGGTACGAAGATAAGCAGGTAGCGCATGGAACTACCGAAGGCACCCAAGAGATGGCGCTGCGTAAACAGGAAGCGGAAAACAAAATTTATTGTTTTTTTTGTTTAGGTAGAAAAAAAGCAAATGGCTGCCTTTTTTATTCCGTACCGGGTGCGTATGAGCATACGCGGGTGCCTCGGCTGGTTCTTTATTCTATAGCTATCTTTTTCAAACAGAAGTGGACGAAAGAGGCCGGACTCGCGTAGGGCTACGGATGTCTCGTTATCTTTCGCCCGCCTGTTTTAAGCGCGTCGATTCGCCCAGCAGCACGCCAAAGCGCCCTTCGGATCGTAGTACCTGTGCGTACGAAGATTACATGGAACCGAAAGCGTACATTGGCAACTGGCACCAGTGAGAACAATTCACGAGTGAGTAGAACGAACAATAATCTTTATTGACAGTGAGCAAGCGGCAAAAGTCCCTTGTTAAATCAAATTAGAAGGCGTGTGTTGCCCGTTTCCACGTCAGCTAGCGCTCACATAAGCAACTTGTATTGTAGGACGGCGTCAGCATCTTTTTGCTACGGTTTCAGTACTTTCTTTCAACGAGTACGCCGAAGACCCCCGGTTTTGTTGTTATTACAACATATTGCGGTCAGGCTGAGTACACCAAGCAGGTTCACGAAAAGAAATCACAATATAGCGGAGGTCGACAGAGTGGCAAAAACATGAGCATTTAACACGTGCACGATAAATACAAATACACAGAAATAGACAGCAATGATCACAAAAGCATCAGCACACAATCATGACGAAAAACAATGTGCGCACAGAAAGCACAAGCCTTGCACATGTGCAGAATCTAGGCTAACGTACATAACTGCACAAACTTGGATATGGATGAAGCATCAGAATGCAAATGCCAACAATAAATATCCACGCATAAGAAAAGGAAATATACTATGTGCTGAAAATGCTCACATTTTTAAAATTTCATTTTGGGGACCACTGATGAATCTCTGCTGCTTGGCTGACATTTTAGCAAACAAGCATGGCCCATTTCGTGAGGTTCACCTTACGCCTGCAATGTTTGAGGGTGTTTTCGCTCACGCGGCTATAAAATTTGCACACTTTTTGACTAAGCATGTGTTGCTGTCTCCGTTTCAGTGCACAAAGGAGAAAACCACAGCTTATAGACCACCAGTGAACATCTGCAAGAGGTGCTGTGAGAAATCCTACTAGACGCGCCACATTCGAAATGGTGAATAAGCAACCTATGCTCTCATAACTTCAGAAGGGAATGATCATGTCGGAGAGGCTATTCCACCGCATTCACCCATATGTCAAACTGATCAAGGAGTGTGATAGCAAAGGGAAATAATCACTTCAGGAAGCCTGTCACACAACGCTGAGCCGCTCAGTAGAAAAAAAAAAATGACCCGTACTCGTTAACACAAACAGAAACCGAAAATACTCGGGAACACACGCAGCTTTGTCCACGCGTGTTAGCACACAACTCAAAAGCGAGAACAGCGAAGTGTGATATGTTAACAAGGTCACAAAGCAGAAAGAAAAACGCTGAGCTTGAAAGTATGTGTACCTGCCATCGTCGGGGAACCTGTGGAAACTGATGCCTTCGCCGTATCAGAGCTCCTGCGGCACCACAGCAGCACAGCGACTGTCCCCATAATTGCAAGTTGATGACATCGGTGAATTAAAAGCTTTCATGCGTATTTTAGACAACATTAACGATAGAATTCGCAAGAAAACGGGAGCAGCAAACCAGCTGCCCAACCATCGGACGATAACTGCGCATGTTCTGCGCGTTATCTGCGGCACCCAACCGACGCAGCGGCGCACTTTTGCGCTTGCGCTTCGTCACTGGTCGCAGCGACGGTCCGCTTGCTCGTTACCGCGCGGCCGTCCGTAGCGGTGAGCGACAAGGCAGAGATATCCAGCGTTGCCATGGCGATGCCCAGAGTTCAACGGCGGTCACATTGGCAAATGCCAATTCACGGCTGCCGCTGTACCTCTACCTTGCTGAACGTCTGCTGTACATGGACACACCACCGTTACACTCCTTAACCTCAAAAATAAAAACGGCACGCAGACTTCGCAATAATTAAGAACACATGGCGAAGTTTTTAACCACGGTTATATTTAATTTCCATCATTCGCGCCAAGACATAACCCACAATAGGCTAACATTTCATCTCCTCCCTAACATGGCATACATACGTGGCATACATGGCATACATTAACATACAGAATTAACCATAATGAAGTGAAGCAAGCTGCATTCAGGTGCTAATTGATAGTGGGGGAGGGACAGCCGGGTGTTGCCGACTACCAGGACGTTTTTGCAGATTTCTACGTTAGCAGAACCCGCTTGCCATTTTCGATTTGGTCACGGTATGGGTTAATGTCGTTGTGGCACGGGCTACGAAATTACACCGATTGGATGAAGACGACAGCGTTGTTGTGGGCTCAGCCAAGAGCTGCCCTGTTGATCGACCCAACTTTACCTAGAGTTTACTACACTACTAAGCCTTCGCATTACGATGAGGTGAAACGTCCGAGACACGTGTGCATGTGCTAGTGCACAGTAAAAACCCATTATGGTCGAAATTTTGGGAGCCCTCCACTACGGCGGCCTTGTTTTGGCGCGCAAGGCCTCAGAAACTTATACGCCCCCGTCGCTCGGCAAATTTAATGCCATTTACAGCGAACGTCCCTCCCTCATACGGGCTAATTTTCGCCAGCAACACCATTTCAACCTACCGCTTCAAAAAACTTAAACTCATATCGCCCTACAATGCTGCTCAACACTTCAGTGTTGCAGCTAACAAGTAAAGTAATAATTTCTAGGGTTTTACGTTCCAAAACCACGATGTCATTATAAGGACACCGTAGTTGAGGGCTCCGGCAATTTCGACCACCTGGAGATCGTCAGTGCGTACCTGACTTGCAGATTTTCGCCTTTATCTAAATGCGGTCTCCTCAGATGGATTCAGTCACGACTTTCGGGTCAGCAGGCGAACACCATAAGCATTGGACCACGGCTTACAAAGTCTGCACCGCAGCTTACGAAGTCGTGGCCGTACGTGCCACCGGACCGAATATCTCGCGCCAAAACGTTTGAATCGAGGAATTCGGGGTAAAAGTCACGTGGCAGTCCATGTTTTCATCACTAAAAACATTTACTCCTTATTCAAACATTACTTTCAGTTACGCAAGAAAAAAGTACTTTTATGCGGAAATGATAGCTGTATTTCTCTTAAATATTGATTTTATTACGGCGCCTCTGGCGGATTTTTTGGCGTTCCCGAGGGCAGACTGAACGGAGCCACTATGGGGTTTTTTTTTTAGCTGCGACGGGGTCGATTTTTTCGCCCCCTTCGGGGATGGCTGGAACTTGAGACTTTCCGAGGTCTGGTTCCACGAGCACTTTCTTGTAGGTGAACTGGCTATGGTTTTATCTCGCAGTTTAATGCACAAGGTATATAGGCATTCATCGAATACGACGCAGAGCTATAATAGAATACGCCTACGCAGCGGTGCATATACTAATGTTGGCTCTAAAAAAAACCCATAGGGCCGGTGTTACGGTATTAGTTCACCATTATCGGTACAACTACTATGACGCCGCCCCTGCTATTGGTGAAACTGTGTTTCTGTGTGCTCGAAGTTGTACCGAATGGTGGGGGCCTAATTGGATGACATAAACAACGCCGACGGTATCGCACCAAGAGAGAACGCTAGACGAGGATGCACATCCACATACCAGGTAAGTATTGAAGCTCATAATTGAGCGATTTGCAATAATAAAAAAAGGAAACGAAAGAGGAAAAGCCCGTTGGGGCCTTTACACGGCCACTGCATTAGCGAATCGTGCGCGTAGCCGTGTCGTGTAGTTTTGGAGAGTAAACATTTTCACCGCGCGTAAAGCCTGATCCCTCGAAGAGAAAAGAAACGACCACGCAAGCCCGCCAACTTCGGGCAGAGTGCTCTGCTCGGAGTCTCGCATATCCGCGTAATGCGCGGAAGCCGTCCAGTATGCATCGGTTTTCTCGCGGGTGCTGCGCACGAGCCTCAGCTTAATATACCAAGCAACGTTTTGCCGACCGCTGCTTTTTCTGAGCAAGAGGGCGGTAAAGCCGACGACACAAAAAAGCACAAGCGAAGGCACGCACCCGTTTCCCAACGTCGGCTGAAATTTCAGAGATAGAATGCAGAAAGAAAGGAAGAAAGCGGGCGTAGTAAAGGAGAAAAGGAAAATAAACGCCGGAGAAAGAGCCGTTCGTAAATAAGCGAGCATAAACAGGCCCTTAAGGAGCAGGGCTCTTTGCAAGGAACAATTAAGGTAGTAGAAGCGGGCGTTGGGGCAACGAAGTTCCCTCGCGCGTCCCGATAGCAAGAGAGTGAAGAAGCCTGGTTGTGTAACGGGCGCCCCTTCTTCCAGGGACAAAGAGGAAAGACTAGGCGCCTCCACTTTGTTGCCCAGGAGACGGAGGTTTCGCGTAGCAAACGCGCGCGCGATGCCGTGAGAGCAGAAAACAAAGCTTTCTGCCTGGCTACCCACTTGTTTGCGAGGAGCCAAAAGGAGGGCGGAAGCCCGGGCGGGCGTTCGCAGCAGCCTATGCCGTGCCGTTGAAGAAGAAAATTTTCTAAAATTTTGTTGGGACTTGCTGGAGCGCCACCGTAGCCCGAGTTTGCTTTGATGTGGAGTTTAGTTCATTAAGGCGGCGTAATCGGTTGGCGCGGAGCGCTGCGCACCGACGCGCGATGGCTAAATTAGGAGCACGTACGCGCGTGCATCCGTTTTCGTTTTTCTCGATGCCTTCCCTGACAAGCTTTTCTTTTGAATGGTACACACCGCATCGACCGGCGGATACGCGTGATGTTGCCCATTCACTCTTTTGTTTTTTTTTTCTTGTCTAGGTTTCGCGAAAAGTTTGTTGTCGCTTTTAACTTGCGTGATGTTTCCGCTTAGCGTGAGATAGGCTTGACGTGGGGGCGATGCTGTATTTCCACGTGCATTTCTTATTATCGCTTTTGCTGTATTCGGTTTTCGCCCACAAAGACTGTCAGCAACGCTCAGCGCAAACCGCGCCTCATTGTTCGAGAAGCTTCGCGATTATTGTAGATCGTTTTGTTAAGATTGCGATCAAGACGCGAACACTCGAGCTTATTCTAGAGCTTTCGCGACAACCAGCGATAACGCTGCAATATTCGACGGCACATGTATAAATGCCGACGCACTTCACCGCTTGTCAGATTATCGACGGCCGACGCTCTGTTCGCCGCTATCAGTGTACAGCGTGTATTGCTGTAGGTTGCCTTCCGTTTCACGGCCACAAGTTCGGCCAAATAAAAAGTTTCATTTTGGACACGCCGCCTGCTTCCTTCGTCAGCGTCACGACCGCGTGACATCTGGTGGAGGTGCTTCCCGGTCCATGTACCGCACGCCCCCTCGAACCGTGAGCCAAGCCCACACCGTCAAGGGGACATCGACGCCAACCAACGAGCCAGCCGCAGGCAGCAAGGTCTCCCACCAGAACACGGACCCCTACCCGACAAGACCAAGACCTTGACTACGAAGACGACAGGCACCATGACAGCCACTGCGCCACTACCCGCGATCGTGATGCAGCAGCCAAGGGAGCCACCGACATTTCGGGGATCATCATGTGAGGACCCAGAAACGTAGCTCGAGTTGTACGAGAGGACAGCGGCTTTCAACAACTGGGACAATAATGACAAGTTACGCTTTGTGTACTTTGCGTTGGAAGACAGCGCCAGGACCTGGTTCGAGGACAGGGAATCTACCCTGACAACGTGGGACATCTTCGGGACCAGGTTCCTCGCAGCGTTCACAAGCGTCGTGCGAAAGGAAAGGGTCGCTGCATTACTGGAAACACTGGTCCAGCTCGCGAACGAAAAGGTGGCAATCTTCGCGGAAGAAATGACCAGACTCTTCCACCACACCGACCCTAACATGACCGAGGAGAAGAAGGTCCGTTTCCTCATGCGAGGAGTAAGGCAAGAGCTCTTCGCTGGGCTCATGCGGAACCTACCCAAGACAGTCCAGGAATTCGTCTCCGAGGCCACAACAATCGAGATAACTCTGTAAATACGCACCCGCCAGTATAATCGCCGATCGATTCAAGACAGCCCAGCTGTTCATGCTCTCGTCTCCGACGACCTGTGCGAAACGATCCGAGCGATCGTGCGGGAAGAACTGCGCAAGCTGTTACCCTCACCACAGCCTCAAGAGGACTCGATCGCAGACGTCGTTCGAGCAGAAATCCAACAGTCGCTGGGCACCCTAGAACCGCGGACATACCTACTAGCGCGAAAAACACACAAAGGACGAGGTAAAAGAGGGCAGACAGGACGCAGTGCTATAAATATTAGCGCTGCGACCTGTCTGCCGTCTTTTACCTCGTCGTTGTGTGTTTTCCGTGCTAGTAGATATGTCCGCAGTTAATACGCACGAACTAGCCCAACTCGCCTCTCTAACAACCTTGAACCGCCGCAGCCTCTGCCGCAAGCCATGAGCTACGCTGCTGCAGCCGACGCTTCACTCCCGCGCCGCGCCCACCTCAAGACACGGCATCGACGCAGTTCCGTCGCCAGGCACCGCCGCCACCGCTTCCACCATCAACGCCCTACCGCCCACCTGTCGGCCAGCGCTAACCCCGAGGAAGACCGACGTTTGGCGCGCCCCTGACAACCGCCCGCCCTGCTACTGCTGCGGGAGGCCGGCCACACGTACCGCCACTGCCAGTACCGACAGATGGAGCTACGCGGATTCGCCGTCAACGCGCCGTATCCGCAGCCAGGCGAACGGCCACGCGACATCGACGACTACCTCACCGGAACACATTGGCAAGGACGACCTTCCCGCTCGCCGTCGCCCGGCCGCTACATGTCACCGCACCGCCGGCAGTACACTGGCCCAAACCGGGGCCGGTCGCCTAGCCCGTATCCGGGGAACTAAGGACTGCAACCAATGGAGGTGCGGTTGCTGTACGACGCAATGCGGAAGATCATCCGCGGACGCCGAAGACGACAACGCGACGAGACCTGCAGAACACGACGCGAAGCAGGCGAAGCCCTACCGATGAAACATCGCGGACAGAAGAAGACCTGACGACGCAGCATAGACGCACGCAACAAACTGACGCAGCCCTGATCCGACGCCGCGACCTAACCGCAATGCAAGGCGACGCACTAGCGACTTCGGCGTTCTCATCGATGGTCACAACGTCACCGCTCTCGTCGACACTGGAGCCGACTATTCCGTCGTCAGTGGACCATTCCCCACCAAGCTGAAGAAAGTAAAGACCGCTTGGAGTGGACCCGAAACCCGGACATTTGGACGCCACCTGATAACGCCTCATAGTGTATGCACGGCGAGAGTCATCATGAATAACTAGACTTATCCTGCGAGCTTTGTAATCCTACATTACAACTGCTCCAGGGATGTGATACTTGGAATGGGCTTCCTGAGTGACCACGGCGCCCTCATCGACCTGAGGTCTGAGTCGATAAAACTAACCTCAGGCAAAGCGCTGCCGCCCCACGCGACGCCAGGGAACCATGCATTGAATGTGATAGAAGAGCAGGTGACCGTTCCGCCGCGCTCCAGCGTCATTATTTCCGTCGGCACCGAAAAACCTGCGAACCTTGAAGGCGTCATCGAGGGCGATCAGCACCTACTCCTGAACCGTCATATTGCATCGCAAGAGGTATAGCCGAGCTGCGTGACGGTAAAGCATAGGTAGTGCTGACAAACTTCAGCCACGAATATAGGCACCTCAACATTGGTACGCGTCGCTCGCCTATACCGACGAATGTGTGGCCGCCAGCAATGCTTTCGCCCTCTTCGATGCTGCCGAACCTGCTTCGACGAATCGAGGTCCCGGAACAAATTTTGACGTCAACCCGAGCCTTCCGAAGGTCAAGCAAGACCAGCTCAAAACCCTGCTCCGGCAATACACGGACTGCTCCTCGTCGTCGTTAAGAATTCGACAGGCCCCAGTCGCGAAACATCGGATCATAACAGAAGAAAGTGCCCGACCGATCCGCCAGAGCCCGTACCGAGTTTCGACGGGAGAACGCGAGGCCGTCAAGAAACAGGTCGACCAAATGATACGCGACATCATACAGCCGTCCAAGAGTCCGTGGGCGTCACCTGTGTGTTAGTGAGGAAGAAGGATGGGACCCTACGTTTGTGCGTCGCTTATTGTAGCCTGAACAAAATGACGAACAAGGACGTGTATCCTCTCCCATGTATAGACGACGCCCTAGATCGACTCCACAACGCGAAATACTTTTCTTCTATGGACCTCAAGGCCGGCTACTGGCAAATAGAAGTCGACGAGAGGGACCGAGAAAAGACTGCCTTCATAACACCGGACGGCCTGTTCAAGGTCATGCCCTTCGGTCTTTGCTCGGCACCTGCGACTTTCCAACGAGTCAAGGATACAGTATTAGGTGGCTTGAAGTGGCAAACTTGCCTTGTTTACTTGGACGACGTCGTTGTGTTTCCCTCGAACTTCGAAGAACACCTCCACGCCTTGAATCCGTACTTCAAGCAGTGAAGAACTCCGGGCTCACTGTCACCGATCTCGGAAGCGTGTGCGTTGGAGATAGATTGAGAAGGCGCAGGTAGGCCCAGCAAACATAATTTAATTGCACACAAGAAAAACTATAAGAAAAACACTCAAAACAACTAACAATGAAAATCTTACAAACACTAGAGCAATATGCGAAAATAAACAAACACAATTCTCAGTACTTCTACACCTCCGACTCGCGTCGCTACTATAGAGCCTGTCTGGCCACTTAGGCCTCGCCAATGGAACACTCTTACTTGGTTCCGTTACACGCCGTAAGTCCAGCCTCCGTTGTGCTGGTTCCCCAGTCGATGTCGCCGACGATCCTCTGTCGTCCCAATGAACTGTCGTCCCGATGCATAACAGACCACGAAGCTGCCGTAAGCCTTTTCCCAGTCTCTGACGTGGCCAGGCGTCGCTGCCGCTTAGGCCGAAGTACGAGCTCGGCCCCTGCTGTACTTGATGCCGTGGCGTCCCGGGGATTGTTGCTGGCTGAAGCTTGAAGGGGTACTGTTGCTGGTGCGTCCAGAATTGCCGCAAGGTGCTGCAGCACCTCCGAGGAGCCTCGCCCGAGCGTCGTCGAGGTCAACGGCCACGCCACGGAGTGCCAGCGTCACGGCCTCCGGAATCGAACGCCCGCTGCCTTCCCGTTGACAGAACGTAGCTGCCAATGCAACCTTCTTCTCCAGTAGCCACGCAAACAATGCCAGCTCATCGAACTGCTGCCTTCGTTTACGGCTCGTGTCACGCGCATCGCGCCGTGTGCTACCCTGCACGCGCACGTGCCTGTTCCGCGCGCTTCTCCTCCTACTTCGTCGTCTTCGTCGTCCATACGTCCTCTCCTTACTCATGACACTCACTCTGAAGCAAGAAAAGTATCGCTTCGCGTACGAGGAGCTCTTGTTTCTGAGTCACGTGATCAACAAGACTTGAGTGCGCCCAGACCCACAGAAAACAGCTGCCATCGCCGCTTTCCCGCCACCCACCGACAAGAAGGCCGTGCGCCGATTTCTCGGCTTGTGCGCCTATTAACAGACGCTTTGTGAAAAACTTTTCACGGATCGCCGAGCCACTAACGCAGCTCACGAAGACCGACGTCGAATTTAAGTGGTAAACTGCGCAAGTCGAAGCATTTCATGAACTGGAACGATGCCTGCAGACGCCTCCGATACTTGCGCATTTCTCTTAAAAAAGGTTTCTTAGCAATGTTAGAGGTTTTGTGTTTGTTTTCTGCTGCACAAGGCAGTGGATATCCTATAGGGCTACTAGTGTGCACCTTTATGGAAGCTATTACCAGTGCTGAATGATAGTGTAAATAATGAGAAGTGCATAAACTGAAAGACCATAAAACGAGCATATAATGAACCTCACTGAATGCATCCAATATTTACATGGATGTAATGCATTATTGAGTAGCTGTTAGCATTCCCAGCAGCTACAATAGTAAGCTGAGAATACTGTATTCCTTGTGCCCAAGA
Source organism: Rhipicephalus sanguineus (assembly GCF_013339695.2). Lineage (NCBI taxonomy): Eukaryota > Metazoa > Arthropoda > Arachnida > Ixodida > Ixodidae > Rhipicephalus > Rhipicephalus sanguineus. The sequence continues at coordinate 1,915 of NW_023614174.1, read as the reverse complement.
AATTAAGTCGTCACTCAAGCAAACATAATTCTTTGGAGTCCATAAATACGAACACCACGTTAGAGGCTGTACAGCAAGGGGGCTGTGATCATGTCAGATGGCACCTTACCTGCTTTTGCAAGAGGCAACAAGGGGCCTACAGACAATGGGTCATAAAAGACATAATTTTAAAATCAAAGCAAAAAGCTATGTTTTAGTTTTATTACAGTAACAAGTATCTTTGAAGGATAGCAATATTAACAGCACTGCTGTCAATGCTTCACTTTTATGCTGGTATGTGTTTGTCGAGTTGATTGCCCGTAGAGCACATAGAGAGGCTGACTCAAGCTTGTCCTCGTTTGCCATATATATATTTAATTGTGGTCACCTGAATCACACAGTTCTTTCACGACGAAATAACCACCCTTGTCACGCACAGTCCACATGGCCTTTAGCTGCGGAGAGGTCCTACCATCGCACTGCTGTTTGCTGTTTTTGCTGGCACAAAAGGGGATAGTGCTCAATGCTGTGATTGCTGATACATGTGCAGTTACAGTGGGAATGTGTCAAGCTTGTGCAAAGTAAACTAACTATACAGGAAGCACACTTGCGCACACAAATTATATGAAAACATTTTTACATGTTGCTGCAAATTCCTCCCAGAATTATGTGCGACTAGTCTGCTTAAAAACCTTGCTAAGTATTTAGACAATTATTTTCAGAACGTTTTTTTAAAGTCAAGGTTCCCAATGAGCTACAACAGCCATAACCTCCTAAAAGATGAGGCATGTTGAAAAATTCGAGTAGAATGTGCCATATGAATACGTCCTCTTGCTGATGACATCTGTCATTTCTTAAAGAAAAAGATGTATCTAATATGCTATTTAGGATACAGATGTGTAACCTCAGAGGCTCTGTTGCATAACAGCATGTTACACGTTTTCATAGAAACTTCTTGGACCATAGAAATATTAAAACTTTATTACTAGGCTTCAATTTTTCGGCTGTCCAGGTAATTTCATATTTCTCCCATTTTTTGGGCTCTTGCTTTGTATTCACCGCAGTTCCTCTTGTGCAAGCTTTCCTGTCGTAATTTACGAATGTATTTCTTGGTGCAGGTTGACATCAGAAGCGGTGTGATGGTTTAACAAGCGCAAGTAGAGAGCTTGAAACGAAGCTGTTCTGGCAATCCCGGGAAGTTCGCCCAGGGACTTCTGCGAATCCTTTTTTCTACTGAAGAGATGAAAGGAAAATCCCTGTTTGGGAGGAAGTGTAATGAAAAAAGACTACGAGACTAAAGAGGACTTGACCCTGTGAGGGTCAATGCGATGATAGGTAAGTGTGTGTTGTTGTTAACACTTTCGTGACCGCGCCTATTATGTTATTATGTTAGTATGTTATCGATGACTTCAAGATCAAGTTTTGGCACTCTCTGAGCGGTTCTGGATAGCTAACGCAATAAAAAGAATCAAATAACATGTTTTTTTATTACTTTGTTTGCGAGTTTGTTTTTTCCATCGCGGGAGATTTTTAAAGCTCGTTCGCGTCGGGTAGGTGAGTGCTCGTTGTTCCGGACTTCGCGTCGACGCCGCTCGCCGGTGCTCCACAGAAACGGCGAATTTCGACGGATTCCGATTAATATGAGCGGTAATCTCTGGATGATGGTAGCACCACAGACACAGCAGACTTTCGATTCGCCAGGCTTCAGTACGGACGGCGAAAGTGCGTCAAACCTCCCCGGAACATCAGCAGCTATTCGCCGTAAGTTTCGTCTTCTCCTCGGGTCGTTTTATCGCTGCCGCGCGTCGATGTAAACGCATCCGGTGTGTTCTAAAAATAACAGCTATTATCTGCAAGGTGTTAACTTCATTCGGGCGGGAGCATTTGGCGCCTGCAGCAAAGAGTGCAGTTCTCTTCGCGAAGACGACGCGGAGCA